>NW_024656053.1:0-237 GCF_008729295.1 Plectropomus leopardus
TTATTCAAAAAGATGGGAAGAAGGCAATGAGCAAAAAAAAAAAAAAAGAAATGACCCAGAGGTCAGCAAGAAATCTGTGAAAAGTACAAGAAAAACACCTGAAATTTTGCAAAAAAAAAACCCAAACAAAAAAAATAGGAAGCAAAACAAAAAATAAAGAGCCTAAAAAAAGGTTAAACATCATAATAACTTTGTAAAATAATTTTAAATGCATTACTATGAAAAAGTATACATAAA
>NW_024656054.1:0-761 GCF_008729295.1 Plectropomus leopardus
GGACAAAGGGGTTGGTGTCACAAAAATTGTGGGGACGGAGGGGTGGGAGGGGGTGGGGGACACGGGAGGAAGGAATCACACCAAGTGCTGAAAACACCCCCACCCCCCCGCCCCGCCAATCACCCAGTGTGCCAGAGGGAAGAAGAGGAAGCCGGAGGGGGTGAAGGACGTCTAGCTGTTTGTCAGAAGATGTTGTAGGACAGACAAAGTAGTAGTATAAGAAGAGATGCATGCTGGGGGTTGAGGCCGGGCGTCCAGTTAGGGAGGGCCTGTCCCCAAACCGACACTGGACTTGTTCTTTCATCCCTTCCTCCTCCTCCTCCTCCTCGCTCTCCAGCAGAGCACTCCTGACAGACAAAGCTACGGCATTCAACCTGAGGAGGAAAACAAATAAATTAAATGTGTGACAGTTAAAATGGGACAGAGATCAGGGGCCAGATTCACAAAGATTATGAGAATACGCTCAGGGTCTACCGACTCTCACTCCGTCCGTGTGTCACTCCGCTTGCAACTGAATGAAGTATAAATACATATACAGTATAAATACAGCGGCAAGCTTTGGGACAAACTTCCCTCTCTGTGGCGGACAAAGGAGCTATCGTAACATCTGGTAATCATTCAGAAAAATAAAACTTACTCCCATTTTATGTTCTTCATATCTGTATTTGTATCACTTTTATTTTGTCTTTGCTGCTATTTAAAGACATTTTGGTAGCCTATATTATCATTTTGCCATTATTAAAATATACAAATATATTAAT
>NW_024656055.1:0-294 GCF_008729295.1 Plectropomus leopardus
CAGAAGGAGTTACATTAATAAACACTTGCTTATAATTAAAAAAAAAAATGTGTTGTACCATTTGTATACTGTTTAGAAATGCTAAACAAGGGGACTTAATTTTTTTTTCTTATCACACACTTGCATTGTGAGATTTAACCCATGGAAACCTGAGCAAATTTCTTTGATTTCTTAAAAAAAAAAGAATAATAATATTGGGAGAAAGCAACGATTATCTTAACAAGACATGGCTCAAAAAACAAAAAAATGTTAAATAAGTTTTTTTAAAAATACCTGAAAATAAGAGAAATACAA
>NW_024656056.1:0-1464 GCF_008729295.1 Plectropomus leopardus
TTTATCACTGCAGATATGTTGATAGATTTTGAAAGCACAGGTGTAACGAATAACACCAATAATGGCTCTGTTCCATGTAGGTGTCCCAGTAAGCCAGCATTGCAAGACCCTAAAACTGAAGCAGCTAAATGGATTACATCCATAATTTAAGTTACTGTTTATGCCAGTGTCTGCTGTTGTTTATAACGGTCAGCCGTCAGTCTTGCTTATGTCTTCATTTTACATTTGAAACATCAAAATGTCAGCGCTCTCAAGTAGGGTTAAAGGTGTACCGTGTTAATATTGCTATTTTTAACATCATGGCATATTATGACTTTATTTTTGTTTTGAACAACATACAATAGCATGCCCTTGTTATGTTATTTTGGACAACATATCATAGTATGACTTTTTCAAGCAATTTTGGAATACATACTATGCAATGACCCCTTGATAGTTTGAACAACTTGCAAAAGTAGAGTAGGTTGTCCAAAATTATGATCAGACTGTGGAATTGTTTCATTAGTGTGTCGGATAAACGGATCAATAAGAACATTTTTATTTGGAGTGAGGTGCAGAATTCTTCATGGGCTGCAGAGCTTTATGTTGTTTTTGGAGAGGCTGAAGTACACATTTATAGAAATAATATACCATGCAGTGTGAGAACAGTAAGAGAGAGGTTACTTGTTGGATTTAAAGAAAAGCGATTAAATGACATCTTGTTAAAACCCAAATGAGGGACATATATTTAAATCAAGCATAATTACGTAATTCAATTTTATGTTAAAGCAAACTTAACAAGCATACTCTGAATTTTGTGATTTAAAAGAAGTCAAGAATGAATCGCATTTTTTTTCATATCACGTCCCTTCTATGATGAGTAAAGAACACCTTTGATGAATGACATGTATGGTCAAAACCCTGGAAAGTTTTGGACTACAGATGATGACCAGATGAAATGGTTGTTTACTGTCAATGTTTATGAATTGGTACATTTTATCACAGAGACCCCGAAAAAAAAATGTCAAGATGGTTTCTAGGCTATGGTGTGTCTTGGTATGCTATTTTGTACTATTTTTAATTTTTCAACATGCTTTATTATGGTGCTTTTGGCTGGTTTTGCAACATTCTATGCAATGGCGTGTCTCAGCACGCTATTTTATGCTGTTTAGAAGTGTTTTCAGCTGTTTGTGGGACATGTCACATTTTGACATTTTTGCCATACTATAGCCTTGCCTTTTCGGTCAGTTTTTCAACATACAATAAAATGGTTTTTCTAGAGGATTTTGCAAAAGCCTTTGCTGTGGTGTGTTTTTACATGCTATTTTACCCTGTTTTGAGGTGTTTTCAGCTGGTTTTGAGACGTGTCATATTTTGACATTTTTGCCATACTATAGCCTTGCCGTTTTGGTCATTTTATCAACATGCCATAAAATTATGTTTTTAGCCATTTTTGCAAAAGATTATGCTATGGCGTGCTTTGGC
>NW_024656057.1:0-252 GCF_008729295.1 Plectropomus leopardus
ACAAAAGAAAATAAGATAAAAGCACACCTGACTAATAACCACCATAATACTTAAAGTATACAATTAAAAGAGGATTATATGTATGGATTTAAAAAATTAAAAACTAAAAAATATTTTAAAAAAAAAGAATTAAGTGAGTATTGCACATCACCAGTGGTGGCTTCTCAATAGGGTCAGACTTAATTAATCAGTTTGCACTTAAAAAAAAAAAAAAAAAAACTTAAAAAGCAATTATACCACAATCAGCCTGCA
>NW_024656058.1:0-310 GCF_008729295.1 Plectropomus leopardus
AAAACAGATTGCATTAAAAATTTAGAGCTTCATCCTTATAAAGGCTCAGTAAATTCCTGAAAAAGCTGACCACTCCAGTTTTAACATTACTCAACCAGAGGGACTATTTTCAGCTGCGAATTAACACTCGTTTGGTGCCATAGTGACTATCTCCTGCAGCAGGGACGGTGGGGTTGAGTCAAATGGGAATCATCAAATATTATCATAATACTTTTTATCATAACACAAGATTGTTGCAATTTTCAACATTTTGCAATACAGTCAAATAAGATAATAATAATAAGATAAAGTTGTAAAGATAAAGTTTCTC
>NW_024656059.1:0-584 GCF_008729295.1 Plectropomus leopardus
AAAAATAGTATACATGAAATACCAAAAAATGTTGGAAAAATAAAAGTATAAATCCTTAAATAAAGTAAATATAACATACATAAATATATTTATTGTAACTATTTGTATATTAAACTGATACATTTTGTGTTTTTTATCTTTACTTTTATCTTGACTTTTTCTTTTGTTATCGTGGAGCTAAAATTAGCCCGCTGTGGTATTTAAAGTGTCGCTTTTTTTGATAAAACAGTGAAAATATTCGACTCACCGCAGAGAAACACAGAGATCCAGAGCGCAGAGACTCAGCGTGAAGCTGCTGACTGATTAAAGCACATTCACACGCACTGTTACCTCACAGCCTGACCTTTGACCCCACTCTGACTCCACAAGACCTCCTCTGCATCATGTGACCCTCCACAGAAACCTATCAATACAGTTATCCCCAAAATACTCAGGAGACAGCCAGCTTCAGATCAGAGAGCGGCTCGCTGAGTCAGCTGCACTTCAGCTTCACTTCAGCTGCACTTCAGCTTCACTTCAGCTTCACTTCAGCTGCACTTCAGCTGCACTTCAGCTTCACTTCAGCTTCACTTCAGCTTCACTTC
>NW_024656060.1:0-659 GCF_008729295.1 Plectropomus leopardus
GGACCCTAAGGGTTACCGTAAGCAGGGAGTAGGGCAACTACCAGCAGTTAGTTTTGGCTCCAAAACTAACTGCTGATGGAGGTTGCATTGATTTCACTATGATTTGTTCAAGCTCTCATCAATAAAAATTAGTATTGTGTACAGGAAGTTTCAGTGTCAAATATAGTCTTGTAAAATGTCATTTTTGGCGCGAAACTTTTATAAATAAAGTTGTTTGTGGGAAGCATTTGTAACAGAATATTTCCAGGTAATATGGAACAGCTGGACCCAAATGCAGGAGACTGCAGAAAAGTCAGACTTAAACAGATAAGTCTTTATTTCAGATGGGATAAGAAAACAGAACATCACACGACCAAAACAACAAAGACTGGAGTGAAAACCAGGGCTGAAATACAAACTAGACTGACAAGGGCATGAAGTGCAGGTGGAGAAAAAGGGCAGAGAAGCTCAGATAAGGAAAATAAGGTGATGAGGTGAAAGAACAGGCAGGGAGCTGATTGGCTGGCAGAAACTCATGAGCAGGAAGAACTAACAAGGCTGATTAAAGACAGGTGTGACAGAAAACTGGTGGAAAACAGACAAAGGCAGGGTGAACTGAGAACACAAGGAAACAAAGGGACAAGTGAAACTAATCAGGGCGGGACAGGAGGTAATGACAC
>NW_024656061.1:0-220 GCF_008729295.1 Plectropomus leopardus
TGATAATGGTCCAGGTCTTAAAGGGTTAACTTTGTTGTGGTTTGGCCCTTCGGTCACATGACAACGGCATTTTGGGGGCCTGAAAATGCAAACCTTTGAAACTGGGTGTATTTTGAGCAAATTGGTTTTGATGTCTCTTAAAACACATAAGAAAAAGGTAATGAGTAACGTAAAAAAAAAAATAAATTCCTGTATAGTCTGAATTTGTAAATATTTTCCT
>NW_024656062.1:0-698 GCF_008729295.1 Plectropomus leopardus
ATAAGATATACAACAACTAACTGCCTTCAGTCCAGTTGGAAATCATTTTATTACATTTATATGAATATAAAATCTCAATTAAAGCAAATAAATCTTAATTACATTACATGTTTTGAGAACATCAGACCTTCTCTGACTTCATATTTTAAGTTTGAAGGATTATTGAACTCAGAATTGATATTATACTTAATTCCCACTTTTCAATCTCACATTTAACTTTACTATTTTCTAATTAACCAACTTTTAAAACCAGCTTCTTTTCATTGCAATATCTAATTTTCGAATTTACCCTAAAACATGATGACGCAGAGCACTAAAACATCCTTTAAACTTTTACTGTGAAAGTCTTCTCCTCCTCCACGCGGAGGCTGTGATTTTGGCTGCGGGCTCGCGCTTCGCGCATGTATTAATCAATAATCGATAATCGTGTCTCACCGCTGCGGCTCCGTCGATGAAACCAAACAAACCAACTTTGTTCGGGCTGCAGATGTTTCAGGAGCGAGACAACCGGAAGGCTCGCGGTGACTCTGGAGCTCCTCGCGGGCTCTTCTCTCTCTTTCTCTCTGTCAATTATCGATCCCCGATTAATCCATGTGATCAGTTAGCAGCAGCTTCACGTGCCGCGAAAACTTTTTCATCCGCGGAGGGACACGTGGCTCAGCCCGTGTGGAACCTCCTCCTCCCCCTCCTCCCTCCTC
>NW_024656063.1:0-216 GCF_008729295.1 Plectropomus leopardus
TCACCCTCACCCCATCCCCCACCCCGCCGCCCAGCCCCCCAACACACCCCCCAACATGAAACATCTCTCCGTGCAGCAGCAGACTGCAAAGCACTGCATTCCTCATGACTTTTTTTTCTAATAAATGTGATCCCAGAATCCGGGAGGGAGACCAGCGCTGTGCATTAAAATTCATGGGAAAAAATGGCAATAAAATCTTTCTTTCTCTCTCTCTCT
>NW_024656064.1:0-435 GCF_008729295.1 Plectropomus leopardus
GGAATAAAAACATTAGAACATGGGTTTTTCCATGTTAAGAAAAAAATTTATTCACGGCCCTCAAAATGCAGCATGTGTGGTAGCTCCAATACATCATGGTCTATAGAGCCCATACTGCTACTGGAGGAAATGGTTTCCCTGCTGGGTCTGCGATGGTCTCCTACCGGTATGATTGTTGAGAAATTATAGGTCTGGAAAGAAGGCTTTGCTCTTTGAATGTGATGCTTAACATTGATGTGACTGAACATATTTCATAAATCAGTCTCAATACACTGAAGTGGTCAACTAGTGGCCTTTCAACGGGGGTATTTAAAAAAAAAAAAAAAAAAAGTTCAGCCAGAAAAGAAGAAGGAGAAAGAAGTACACAGTTCATGCACTGTAAAATCTGAAAAAAGTTGGTTTTACTTTAAAAAACCCTTTTGCCTTGAAAAATAA
>NW_024656065.1:0-581 GCF_008729295.1 Plectropomus leopardus
ATACATTTATATATGTATTTATTTACATTTTATTCATTTCAATATTTATTCCTTTTTATTTGTATATTTGTTAATTTATTTCCATTTTAATTGATTGATTGACTGATTCTAGTATTCATTTACTTCAAAATAAATGCAGAAAGTTAATAAATAGAGAAATAAATGTACAAATACATACAGAAATCAATCAATAGATAGGTAAATAAATGTATGAAGAGATACTGGAATAAAGTAGGAATGAATAAATGTATAATTAAATACTGGAATAAAAACTGTAAATAGGGAATTAGATGTGTAAATAATTACAGGAATAATTAGGGATAATTAATGTATTAATAAATACAGCAATCAATCAATAGATAGAAAAATAAATGTATGAAGAATTACAGGAATAAATAAATAGACAAATAAATATTAAAATAGAAATAATAAAAGGGAAATAAAAAAGGACAAGTAAATGCTGTAGTTAGTAAATCTATGAATAAATACAGGAATAAATAAATGGATATATTGAAATAAATAGATAAAGAGGGAATAAATAAATACACAAATTAATGTATGAATAAATGTATAAAAAAAAA
>NW_024656066.1:0-1288 GCF_008729295.1 Plectropomus leopardus
CACACACACACACACACACACACACACACACACACACACACACATACATGTCTTTGTCCCATTGTTAGGACGCATGCGCAGACCATCCAATGTGGGGACCAGCCTTTCTGAAGGTTGGACAATGCTGAAAAAAATCAGGCAGCATACTGGAGCATAGGTAAACAGAGAAATCACTTCATATTACCAATCAGACAAAGCAGAGCTCCCTGACCAGACTAGAGAGTGACATTTGGGGTCTTGTCTGGTATTTAATAACTTCTGGGGTCAATGCATACACACGATCCTGGTTCTCTCACGTCCTGGGTACTACTTTACACAAAAGTCAGGCCAGGCTTACGTTATGGAACAACTGAACACTTGTCAATGCAGAAAGGGCCATGGACCCAAGATTCAACACAGTATTTAGTACCTGTAGCCTGGAAACTTTTTTGGTATACTTTTGTGTCATCAAGTATTGATTATTAATTTTGCAGGACTATCTTAGGCTCAAGGAATTATAATTATTACTATATTAGTCTCCTGATCTACTGTAAAACCAGCCCTGATATACCTTCAACTTTCACAAGAAACATCTTTCTACACCATTTGAATTTTTCTTTGGGGGGAAAGTACTCCTTGCTTGATGCCTGAGCTGCTAAATTTATACAGTTTTGATGATGACGCTGCTTTGTGTTTTGTGGTAAATCGTGCAAATGAATAACTTAATGCTCTGAATCCCAAGCTGGTTTCTAGTCTGTTTTTTTTAATCTTGCCATATAGTATAGCATAATCTGATTGAAATAAATCATTCATTAAATTATTATTGAAAATAACAAGAATTAAAAAAAATGGAATTAAATATGTATTTTCAAAACAATGAAGAGCGTATGAATAATTATTTACAACTAATTTCTAGGTGCAAGATGGCCATGGGCAGCAAAATTCAAATATTTTTGAACCGCGAATACAGGGCATGCATGAATCATTCAGAGCTTGCTTAAATCAATGAGACGTGTTTAATTAATTGTTTTTTTACAGATTTGAGCTGATGAAGCAAACTGTTTATTTTCTGCAAATTTTCAAATCGACATGAGAATCAGAGTGATGTTTATGAAACACGCTCGTCTTCTCTGGCCTGTTCAGACACGTTGCTGACATCGCTTGTGATACATTCAGGTACCGTCACAAACTTGTGAACCTGACAATTGTGCCAGTTTTTGGATTAGATAAACTGTTTGTAAATGCTTGTAAATGTCACTTAAAAACAAGTGTTTTTTTTCAGGCCCGCCAGAGGATTCATGGTAAATTT
>NW_024656067.1:0-560 GCF_008729295.1 Plectropomus leopardus
ATTACTTTTACTTACCTAATCCAACCATTTATCACTTTAAGCGTACTGTTTGAACCGTTTATCCCTTACTTTTAGCTAACTTATTCAACCTTTTATCCAATACATTAAATGCTAGCTATATCGACAAAAAATTATTAAAAATTAAATTTAGCAAAACTATATTAAGAATTATTTTTTTCAACCATTTTTTTCAATATACATTCAACATAAGCTATTTTTACTATTTATCCATTAATTTAAGTTTACATACAGTTTGTTTTATTACTTATTATAACTATTTAAACCTTTTATAGCTTTTAGCTGTCTTCTCCATCCATTTACTATTTAAGCTATTAAACTATTTAAACTGTTTATCTCTTGCTTTTAGCTAAAGCTTTTTGCTGAGCTACATTACATTTAGCTAACTATTTCAAGTCTTTGCATTATTTAGCTATTTATTTCAACCATTTTTTCCAATGCATTTTACTATAGTTGTTTTAACTATTTATCAAATTCTTTGTGTGTGTTGTAGTTAACTGCCATTTGGGACCGTAAGCTAACTATCTGAATTGTTTACTTTT
>NW_024656068.1:0-257 GCF_008729295.1 Plectropomus leopardus
TTCCCTTTAGCCTCTGTAATAGACACTCAGTCTTTCATTTAAAAGCCTCGTCATTTTGCTTTTTGCCTTTCTTTATTTCATTTTGTTTTCATACAGCGACTGTCACTAGAGTTCATCCTCGGGCAACCATGAATATCAGCACAATTTTTTTTGTCATTCAAATCTGTTTTTTTTTTAAATAAAATATGCTGACTTTCAGACTTTAGAAAAAAAAACTTTACATTTGTAAAAAAAAAACAAACAAACAAACAAACAAA
>NW_024656069.1:0-882 GCF_008729295.1 Plectropomus leopardus
TGTGTGTGTGTGTGTGTGTGAGAATGCTGCAGGCTGAAAATCTGATGCCGCTCTGATGTGTGAGAAGGATTAGTTGTAAAAAGTGTGTTTAAGAAGTGATTGTGGTTCTGGAGATCTTCTTCTTCCAGTCAGTTTAAAACGTTTTCTCTGTTTGTTTAATCACGTTTTTATTTAATTAAACTTTATTTTAGGACTCAATCAAATCTATGATTCTAGTCATGAAAACATCCCATCATCAGACTGAAGAGGAAAATATCAAACCGTATCGCACAGCTGGACCCACAACAGAGCCCCGAGGGACTGACTCTGTCTCTGTGTCTGTGTCCCTCACCGTCTCTGTCTCTGTGTCCTCAGATCTTCTGGATGACTGGTTCCATGCTGATCATCATACTGGGGATGCTGGTTGTCCCCACCATGGGCTGGAGGTGGATGGTCCGTCTCTCTGTCACTCCCAGCATCGTCCTCATCTTCCTCTTCAAGGTCAGATGTCCTCTCTACCTGTCTGTCCTCAGCTGCCTGTCCACAGCTTTCTCTCTTCCCCTCTTTGTTCTCAGCTGCCTGTCTGACCTCACCTGTCTGTCCTCTCCTGTCCGTCTCTGTCCCTCAGTTTATTCCGGAGTCGGCTCGTTATAACGTCTCGGCGGGAAACGTCCAGGCGGCAGTGGACACTCTACAGCAAATCGCTAAAATGAACCGAGCGTCTCTTCCTCCCGGACGCCTGGTGGAGCCGGTGGTGGTACGTCCAGTGACATCATCAGAGGGGCTGAGCAATGTGGTGATGATGTCATGATGACGTGGTGATGTCATGATGAGTGGTGATGATGTCATGATGACATGGTGATGATGTCATGATGACGTGGTGATGATGTCATGATGACGTTG
>NW_024656070.1:0-914 GCF_008729295.1 Plectropomus leopardus
TTTTTTTTTTTTTGCAAAACTTTTTAGTGAAAGGTGACAAAGAAATGACCTGACAATCAAGTTGGGGGATTGTTAGATATTATCCTAAAAAAATAAAAAAATATAATGTGTCCAGAAAAACTACATTAATAAATGTCACAAATAAAATTATATAATTCCATAAATTTTGAGGAGGTGACATATTTTTGGAGGGAACTTTATTCGGGTGAGCGTGAACTTTTCTTTTTGTGCCTCCACACATGCGACAGTTGTGGTCGTACGTTTAACTCATTACACGAAATATCTCAAGAACATCTCCGGAAATTTAACCATAATTTGATTTTTAAATGTTTTTTTGGGGATACGACCAGATTTTTCATTATTTTAGAATCATTTCACATGTGGGTAAAAACTTTCTGAGGGTTAAATGTTTGTGCAGTGAACAAAAGTGCATCAACTTTTTTCACAGGTTAAAGTTCAGACTTTTGCATGCAATCAATTCATATATTTCTCACAAATTTTGTTCACAAATTTGTTAAAATCCCTGTTAACCCTTTAAAACCTGCATCATCATCAGCTTTCTTGTGCTCAGACGCCTTTCATAAGCTGTTTAACGTTTAGTAAAGGTTAAACAGCTTGTGTAAGAAATTAGTAAAAAGTAACTAAGAAAATGAACTGAAAAGTGTTTTTAAAAAATCACTATAATTATATAAAGTTAAGTTACAGAAAAACAAAATATACATATACTATTTAATTTTCTGCCCTTTTTTGAAGTCCTTTTCTTGTTTGTTTTTTACTTTTATTTTTGTGCTTCTTTTCAGGTCAGAGTTGCTCGTTGCCTTCTCTCCATATTTTTTAAGAAATCACAGTAATTTTCTCTGGTTTCAAAGGGTTAATGAGCAACTCTCCTTTCTCTCCTCCCAAGATAATCCACC
>NW_024656071.1:0-738 GCF_008729295.1 Plectropomus leopardus
GCTGTCGGGGTCTCAGTCGTCACCAAAGGTTTTTAGAAAAATATTATTTTCTTTTCTTCTTTTAAAGAAACAATTTCCTTTTCCTTTAAAAACTTTTGGCTTTTTTTTCTTTTTTCTTTTAGACTTTTTGTGAATCTTAAAACATTTTGTGTTTTTTTTTCTTTAAAAATTTCTTTTTTTCTTGTTTATTATTATTATTTTTAAAACATTTGGTGATTTTTCTTTTAAAATTTTTGGGTTGTTTGTTTTACCTTTAATTTTTGGAAATTTTTGAAAAATTTAGTTTCCAGGTGAGTCATAGGATCCAATTTCTGGACTGAAAAAACAGGACCTGAACCTGGTTTCTGATGAACTCTACAGGTTTAACTCCCCTCCAGCACGGCACACCACGTCAGAAATCGCCAGAAAAAAATTAAAAAATAAAATAAAATGAAAATAAAAAAATAAAAATTGGCCAAACATTTAGAAGGAAAAAAGTGCAGAACAAATTTAAAGACAGAAAAATCGTTTAAAAAAAAGAAACAGAAAAAAATCGCAAAAACGAAAAGAAAAAAGTCAAAATTTGAATATAAAAAAATGATAAAAGTAAGCAAAACAAAAATAAATAAATAAAAATAACTACCAAAGATTTTAAATTAAAAAAACGCAAAATAATCACAACCGTTTAAAAAAGATTGTCTTTAAAATCTACATTAAAATAAATAAATAAATAAAAACTATTCCCTCCCCCGGACTTAA
>NW_024656072.1:0-300 GCF_008729295.1 Plectropomus leopardus
TAATTTTATATTTTCTGTTATTTTTCACCAAGTTTTCAAGCCTTGGCTTCCGTTCTGTAGATGTCTTTAAAAGTCATGAAAAAGAAACAAATAACATTTCTCTAAACATGGGACAACTTGCAGAACCTGGAGCATCCTATATGGTAGGTTAACCCTTTGAAACCTGAGCAAACATGGGAAGAAGAAATTTCCGCAAAAAATAAAGAAAAATAAAGAAAAATATCAAGACATTAGTAAAAAGTACAGAGGAATTGCAGAAAATTAGTAAATAAATACATAGACATGAAAAATTGCTTAAAA
>NW_024656073.1:0-579 GCF_008729295.1 Plectropomus leopardus
AGTAGTAAAACAGTGAAACAGACTAAAATGTATCGATAGATAAAAAGATAAAGTTCAGTCAAAAGCCAAAATAAAACGGCAGGTTTTATTGCATTTAGAAAATAGTATGATGGGGCTTTCAGCCAATCACACACTTCACCCTCTGTGTGTAAAATTAACCAGTTACAGTCCAAACGCCCAGAATAAAAGGTCCGGATGAAAAAGGTGTGAACCAGCAGACCATATCTAAACTTTTATCAGATGTAATGTCATTTGTTTATTAAAATAACAAAGACACAACTTGACCTGGAGTTTACTAAAGGACTCTCCTCATGATAGTACAACCAGTGATAAACCCACCTTAAATATTCAAAGGAGTATATATATATAATACGGCCTTGCTTTTGCAGATGTGAGCTGATTTAGGACATTAACATTTCTGTGAGGGGTCGGCGATACTAAAGAATTTAGTTTCCATCCAATACAGAGTGATGCAGGGCCAGAATCACCGATTTCGATACCTGTATTGATTTTTTAAAATGATTAAAAATGGCTTTTATACTTAAATGAAGGGGAATGCAGTGTGCCATAATTAATGAG
>NW_024656074.1:0-355 GCF_008729295.1 Plectropomus leopardus
GTTCAAAAAGTGGTACAAACACGTGGTTTTTACAAAGTACTGGGAGGAAGAAGGGTGTTGACAATCACAAGGTGTTCTCACATATTGTTTGTTTGATGTTTATTTTGGTTATTGGTAATATGTAAATATATTTGGTTATTTATGTTTGTTAATATGTAAAAAAAAAAAAAAAAAAGAGAAAGAAACAGGAAGGCAACAGATGATTAATTGATCACCAGCAAGGGCAGGATTTAATAAGCTTATGCCTTCTCCTGCTCCTTTTTGGACATGTTGAGAAAATGATGTTTGCTTTTTGTTTTGTTCTAGCATGTTTGAAATAAAGCCTTCATTCATTCATTCATTCATGATGATAAAT
>NW_024656075.1:0-352 GCF_008729295.1 Plectropomus leopardus
GTTCAAAAAGTGGTACAAACACGTGGTTTTTACAAAGTACTGGGAGGAAGAAGGGTGTTGACAATCACAAGGTGTTCTCACATATTGTTTGTTTGATGTTTATTTTGGTTATTGGTAATATGTAAATATATTTGGTTATTTATGTTTGTTAATATGTAAAAAAAAAAAAAAAAAAGAGAAAGAAACAGGAAGGCAACAGATGATTAATTGATCACCAGCAAGGGCAGGATTTACTGAAGCAATGTCCAAGCATGATCCAGTTCAAAAAGTGGGACAAACTGGTGTTTTCTTCAAGTTTCGTTCTAGCTTGTTTGAAATAAAGCCTTCATTCATTCATTCATTCATGATGATA
>NW_024656076.1:0-236 GCF_008729295.1 Plectropomus leopardus
CAGCCTCTTTACACCCTGACTCATCATGTAACATTATCTCTGTCTGAACAAGGATTTATTTTCCAGAAGGTGGAAAATAACAGAGTACATCTACTCCAGAGAACTCTACTCAAGTACAGTTTTAAGTTTAAGGTGCTATTCTTAAATATTTACATTTCTTAATACTGTACTTTTTGCTGAACTTCACTGACATTTGGACTAAATAGTTACTTTTCAGATTTAAACTGCAAATGTAT
>NW_024656077.1:0-1253 GCF_008729295.1 Plectropomus leopardus
TTTTGGCTCTTTTTGTAACTTTCTATGCTATGGCGTGTCTTTGCAGGGTATTCTAAGCTGATTCCAGGTGATTTCAGGAATTTTTGGGACATGTCAAATTTTGACATTTTTGCCTTACTATAGTCTTGCTTTTTGGGTCATTTTTTATCAGATGCCCGAGCCACCTCATCTGGCTCTCAACGCGGAGGAGCAGCAGCTTTACTCCGAGCTCCTCCCGGATGACCGAGCTTCTCACCCTGTCTCTAAGGGAGAGTCCAGCCACCCTATGGAGGAAGCTCATTTCGGCCGCTTGTACCCGCGATCTTGTTCTTTCGGTCACTACCTAAAGCTTGTGACCATAGGTGAGGGTAGGAACGTAGATTGACCAGTAAATCGAGAGCTTTGCCTTTCGTCTCAGCTCCCTCTTCACCACGACAGATCGGTGCAGAGTCAGCATTACTGCCGTAGCTGCAACGATCCGCCTGTCGATCTCCCGCTCCATCCTTCCCTCACTCGTGAACCCTGAGGTACTTAATCTCCACCACTTGGGGCAGGATCTCCTCCCCGATCAGGAGAGGGCACTCCACCTTTTTCCGGCTGAGAACCATGGCCTCAGATTTGGAGGTGCTGATTGTCATCCCGGAGAGCTTCACACTTGGCTGCGTACCGCTCCAGTGAGAGCTAATGGTCACAGCCTGAGGAAGCCAACAAAACAAATATTTTTTCAATTTCTTAAATTCTTCTTAAATTAGTTTTTGATTAAGTTCTGGCCCGCCATCTAATTGTTTAGAAAAAATTGGCCCCAAGGCCAAACTTACATGCCCATCCCTTCGCAGGCTATTCTATGCTAATTCGAGGTGTTTTCAGCTATTTTTTCGACATGCCAAATTCTGATGTTTTTGGTTCATTTTGCACCTTTCTATGCTATGGCTTGTTTTGGAAGGCTATTCTTAGCTGATCCAAGGTGTTTTCAGACATTTTTGAGATGTGTGTAATTTGCTGAATTATGATTTTTTGGCTCTTTTTGCAACTATCTATGCTATGGCTTGTTTTGGCAGGCTATTCTGAGCTGATTCAAAGTGTTTTCAGACATTTTTGGGATATGTCCCATTTTAACATTTTTGCCTTACTATAGTCTTGCTTTTTCGGTCATTTTTTCGACATGCCTAATTTCATTGTTTTTGGCTCTTTTTGCAACTTTCTATGCTATGGCTCCTTTTGGCAGGGTATTCTAAACTGATTCCATGTGATTTCAGGAATTTTTGGGACATGTC
>NW_024656078.1:0-252 GCF_008729295.1 Plectropomus leopardus
CATAATCTCATTTTCCAGGCCTGGAAAAGTCATGGAATCAGTAAAAATCCTTTGAAGATTTGAAAAAATAATGGAAAACTTAACTGTTGGCTGTGAATCCCCCAGTCTGGGATAATGTAATTAACAGTAAAGTATGCTATACAGTTCTGTTTGTTTTACACGTTTTGAATGGTCATGAAGAAGTTATCATGGGTCCTTAAAAAGTCATGTTAAAGTTTTCAAATTTTGTATAAGGAAATGTGTGGGAACCTT
>NW_024656079.1:0-321 GCF_008729295.1 Plectropomus leopardus
ACGATGCATGTTTCAAGCTATTGCAAGGATACAGGACAAAGATGGAGAAAAAAAAAAAAAAAGAAGCATGCAGAACAACAAGAGGAATGTGCAGAAGTTAAGATGGCAGCATCCCCTCATTTGGCTACTGGCACTCCAGGGCAATCTTGGAAAAATATTGTTCTCCAGTCTAGCCAGATCTCAGAAGACTCCTGGACTAACTCAATGTGACATCTACTTCGAATGCGAAAAAGCACAAAGGCCCAACCTCAGTACACAAATGCACAGACCATTCTCTTTCTCAGACAACACACACACGCACACACACACACAAAGACAACC
>NW_024656080.1:0-431 GCF_008729295.1 Plectropomus leopardus
AATACTTACCATATTTTTTTTGAAAAAAGGCACTATTGCTACTAAACTCTTCACAAGACTAATGAAAATGAATATTCCACTAATATTCCCGTTTACATGCAGCCGTGCATACTCAGATTGACATGCATGATATCAACAGGTTTTTAGAAATGAACAAACTATTGCAGCTCCAACCTTTTTCCGAAGATCGATGAAGGAATGAAACAGAGAGGCTGCGTTTGCACGGTCCAATAAGTCCAAAAAAATCCCATGTTGGTGTAATAAATGACACTTTATGGCAAGTAAATAGCTTATGAATTTGGTCTTTTTCAGAATAAGGGCAAAAAACAAAATATTTGTGCATGTCAGTTAGAACTAACACTGCTAATTATCATGTGTTATTACATGTATTATATATACTTGAGCATTCAAACCATGGGTAAATTGGTTTG
>NW_024656081.1:0-278 GCF_008729295.1 Plectropomus leopardus
GAGACTGGGAGTGACTTAATCACTATTTGTTATCCCTGAGGTTCCATGATCTCCAAGCTGTAATCTAGCCTGTAGACTAACCCTATCCCTAACCCTGAAGCACCATTTGTTATCCCTTCATGTTCAGTGTTCACTGTCAGCTGAATTTATGTGTGTTTGAGGTTTATGACTGCAGCTTCTGCTGTCTGTCTCACTGACTGTCTTTTTGTTTCCTGTCTCTTTGTGTCTTTTTCTCTCTGTCTCTTTGTCTCTCCATCTCCTGACTTATTGTCTCTCTG
>NW_024656082.1:0-577 GCF_008729295.1 Plectropomus leopardus
ATATATATACAATTCCTTCTGCTAATACATTTTAGTAGAATGAACTAAAACAATCTCCTAACCAAACCTTTGAAATGTATGTCTACAGACAGTTTAAGTAAAGGTGCTGTGTTAGAGCTATAAAATCTGTTACTACCCACTCAACAGATAACTCAGATTACAAACAAAATGGACAGAGGGAACACTTAGAAACAGATATATCAACAGAGGACTGGGAATCAATGTGCACTAAAGCCCACACCCAGTCAATTAATACCACATTTAAACTGTTACAGTATGAAATGAGAACATATATATAACGCCAGTTAAATTAAATAAATAGAACAGGAGAATCCCAGATGTATGCACAAAACGCACTGCAGGGAAGGCTAATGGTTAATGGTTAATATGAGCTCATATAAGAATGATGAAATATCCTTCAATATGCATTTAAGATTTATGCACAAAGTGACTTGTGTCTGAGAAGTTGCTCTTGTTTGTTCTGTTTTGTTTTGTTTGATCTTGTAGTTGCTGTTGATTTTGCTTTGTTTAGTAAACTTATGCAACAGTGTGTGGTTGACAAGGCACATATCCTATA
>NW_024656083.1:0-577 GCF_008729295.1 Plectropomus leopardus
ATGGAGGTCTGACGTGTTCGATAAATTCGACCTAGAATTGATAAATCTCTTTGGAGCCAGTACAAGTCTACAGTCCCTGATGGAGTTGGGTTTTGTTTTCTTGGGTATTTGATTACATTTAATGTTAAGCTAATATTGTATCATCTGCTAACTGGCTAATGATTAATTCAGTTCCTACAACATTTCTAAAGCTTGATAGAAATGTACAGAGAATAAAGCCGTCATCTTCGATAAGATCTCTATATTCAATAATATCCATCACTGATACAAAATCATTGTGTCGAGCTTCCTTTTTAAAAACCTGATTGTGTTTCTGCAACAAGATCTGGAATTCCTGTTTGAAGATGGGAAGCAAAAATACAGGTGAGCAGTTTATAGTCTGAGTTTGTGAGAGTGATGGGTCTCCTGTCTCTGTTATCCTGGGTCTTACTCATGCTTTGAACGGAGACGATTATTCCTCGTCTCATTGTGGGAGGTAGGATGCAGGTTTCAAACATTCATTCAAACATTGGTTCTCTTATATTTTCCCAAAAGTGTCTGTAAGTCAGGTGTGAGGCCTTATTCAGAGGAGGGGGAG
>NW_024656084.1:0-452 GCF_008729295.1 Plectropomus leopardus
GCTCTATCTCTGTGAAAGCACTAAGTAGATATTAAATTACCTGCTAGTTTATAATTTTAAATAAACCAACTTGCAATACTTGATTTTTTGCATTGTTATCATATAAAATATGCCCTTTGATAAAAAATTTGAATTGCATGGAATTTGGAAAGTGGAATTTCCCCCCCAGGAATTATGCAAAGATGTACACAGACACTCCGGGAAAGGGCCCACTTTTTTGGGAAGCCTTTTTGGGTTAGGAGGTTCAGTGTTTAAGATTTAAGAGGCTGTTTTGTTAAATAATATTCATAACAATGTTTTCATTAATGTATAGCCACCTGAAGCTTAGAATTGTTGTGTTTCCTTTGAACCAGCAGCTACATAGAGGGCGGGTCTTCATTCAGGGAGTTTGCCATGTTCAACAGCAGCCTAAAACGGACAAACAAAATACTGGCTCTAGATGGGACCTTAAG
>NW_024656085.1:0-539 GCF_008729295.1 Plectropomus leopardus
TGTTTATCCAAAAATAGGGACAAATGTTCAGAAGGCCATGTTTACTTTATGATAATTTTGCATCTAAAATGATGTTCATTAGGGAAATATACAATAAAATATAAAAATAAACACATATTTTTTTTATTTTCAGCACGTTTTCTAAGTCATGTTCTCCTTTATTATTTCCTTCCTTTTTCTTGCTTATTCTAATGTAATTTTTTTGCAATTTTTTAAATTTTTGGGCCTTGCGGTGTTAAGTTGCTTGTTGCCTTTCCCCTATGTTTTTGAAAGAAATTAAATTTTCCCAGATTTCAAAGGGTTAAACTGCTTAATTGGGTCCCTAATGAAACAGCGAGATGTCTCTCAAAGCCATGGGAAGATTATTAAAACGGCCAAACTTACGAGAGTTTAGAGCTGGGGGGGGGGGCTTTTGGCTCGGTTGCTGCCTCCCTCTGTGACCTTCCACTTAGACTTTAACCCGGTCAGAAACTTCCATGAGCTCATTAATTAAAAAAAATCCTGCAGTATCACGAGACGTCCCAGTTTAAGATTGTCTT
>NW_024656086.1:0-391 GCF_008729295.1 Plectropomus leopardus
TGTTTATCCAAAAATAGGGACAAATGTTCAGAAGGCCATGTTTACTTTATGATAATTTTGCATCTAAAATGATGTTCATTAGGGAAATATACAATAAAATATAAAAATAAACACATATTTTTTTTATTTTCAGCACGTTTTCTAAGTCATGTCTCCTTTATTATTTCCTTCCTTTTTCTTGCTTATTCTAATGTAATTTTTTTGCAATTTTTTAAATTTTGGGGCCTTGCGGTGTTAAGTTGCTTGTTGCCTTTCCCCTATGTTTTTAAAAGGAATTAAATTTTCCCAGATTTCAAAGGGTTAAACTGCTTAATTGGGTCCCTAATGAAACAGCGAGATGTCTCTCAAAGCCATGGGAAGATTATTAAAACGGCCAAACTTACGAGAGTTT
>NW_024656087.1:0-268 GCF_008729295.1 Plectropomus leopardus
CTTCTTACGAGGAGGACCCAAAGACTTTGTGGTGGTTTTGCAGTCATGATACACTTTATTTGTGGTTTTGTGTTTCTTTGATATCATTTTATATCTATTTGAGGAATTTTATGTCTCTTTAAGATAATTTTGTCATTATTGTGGTAAATGTTGTCTCTTTGGAGTAGTTTTATGTTTCTTTAAATAATTTTGTGTCTCTTTGATGTCATTTTGTTTATTATTGAGGTGTTTGTGTATTATTGGGGTGATTGTGTGTCTCTGAGATAAT
>NW_024656088.1:0-1085 GCF_008729295.1 Plectropomus leopardus
AGTTGTTTTCAGCTGTTTTTGGGATATCTCATTTTTTGACATTCATGCCATACCATAGTATAGCCTTGCCTTTGTTGTCATTTTTTCAACATGCATTTTTATGAGGTATTTGGCCGTTTTTGCAAAAGTCTATGCCATGGCGTGTCTTGGCAGGCTATTTTATCCTGTTTTGAGTTGTTTTCAGCTTTTTTTGGGATATGTCATTTTTTGACATTTTTGCCATACCATAGTACAGCCTTGCCTTTTTTTTGTCATTTTTCAACATGCATTTTTATGAGGTATTTGCCCGTTTTTGCAAAAGTCTATACCATGGCATGTCTTTGCAGGCTATTTTATGCTGTTTTGAGTTGTTTTCAGCTGTTTTTGGGACATGTCATTTTTTGACATTTTTGCCATACAATAGTATAGCCTTGTCTTTTTTGGCATTTTTTCAACATGCATTTTTATGAGGTATTTGGCCGTTTTTGCAAAAGTCTATGCCATGGCATATCTTGGCAGGCTATTTTATTCTGTTTTGAGCTGTTTTCAGCTGTTTTTGGGACATGTCATATTTTGACATTTTTGCCATAGTATAGCCTTGCCTTTGTTGTCATTTTTTCAAGATGCATTTTTATGAGGTATTTGGCCGTTTTTGCAAAAGTCTATGCCATGGCATATTTTGGCAGGCTATTTTATGCTGTTTTGAGTTGTTTTCAGCTGTTTTTGGGATATCTCATTTTATGACATTTTTGCCATACCATAGTATAGCCTTGCCTTTTTTATTATTTTTTCAACATGCATTTTTATGAGGTATTTGGCCATTTTTGCAAAATTCTATGCCATGGCGTGTCTTGGCAGGCTATTTTATCCTCTTTTGAGTTGTTTTCAGCTGTTTTTGGGATATGTCATTTTTTGACATTTTTGCCATACCATAGTACAGCCTTGCCTTTTTTTGGTCATTTTTCAACATGCATTTTTATGAGGTATTTGCCCGTTTTTGCAAAAGTCTATGCCATGGCATGTCTTTGCAGGCTATTTTATGCTGTTTTTAGTTATTTTCAGCTGTTTTGGGGACATGTCATTTTTTGACATTTTTGCCATACTAT
>NW_024656089.1:0-665 GCF_008729295.1 Plectropomus leopardus
GTCAAGTTGCTCATCGCCTTCCTCCTATGTTTGCAAGACATTATGCTAAAACCTCAGGTTTCAAGGGGTTAGGGACAAACATCAGGAGATAGATCACCTGCAGATTGCATTCATAATAATCTTTATGATGTGGCATTTTTTACTGCAGCAGCCTCATATGTGTTTTGCAGACTTGCTTTTGCAGAAACACCGGAGTTTGCAGTTTTTAAGATAACATCAGCAGATGAACTGACCTTTCTTTGCAGGTTTTTCCTTGTGCAGATATTCAGCTCCACGTTCACCCTCCACCAAACTGCCCTCACACACTTCCCATTTAATGACCGTCTCCAAGTCTGAAGGTTCCTCTTTGATGCATCCAGCGGCTCCCCCACCCTCCCATGAGGGTTTCTCAGGGCGGGCATGTTGGTGGGGAAAGGCCTCCGCTGTGTCATGGCACTTGAGGGAACTTTGTGTGGGTGTTGCTGCACCGGCACCTGATGAGCAGATAAATGGATAGAAAAACAAGGGGGTGGACTTCCTGAGCACACGTGTAGCTCTGCAGGGGAGATGTTGTTTCTATTGTTATTCCTCGACATATTAAACTCACTTATTAAACAGCATAAACTGATGTTACTTTGGGACTGTTCATTATTTATGAGGGGTGGGAGAGTGCAAAAGGGGGGAGG
>NW_024656090.1:0-357 GCF_008729295.1 Plectropomus leopardus
GACTGTTCATTATTTATGAGGGGTGGGAGAGTGCAAAAGGGGGGAGGCATGTCAAATATTTTTTTAAGCAATGGAGAGGGATTTTTTATTTTAGCTCAGAAGAGAAGCATTCAACTCTAAATAGATGTATTTTGTATTTATTTTACTGCCGATTTTTGAAGAAACATTCCAAAAGCATGTTGTCTTCAAACAACTTTTGCCATTTTTTTTCTTAAAATAGTTTTTTCTTCTTCAAAAATTGTTGGTGATATTCAAAGTAAAAATGTTTTTAAAAAACTGGTTTTGCAGAAATGGAAGAAACCGTTAGAATCCTTGTGACTTAAATATAATTTGGATTTACACACATAAAAACTGTGG
>NW_024656091.1:0-242 GCF_008729295.1 Plectropomus leopardus
GACTGTTCATTATTTATGAGGGGTGGGAGAGTGCAAAAGGGGGGAGGTATGTCAAATATTTTTTTAAGCAATGGAGAGGGATTTTTTATTTTAGCTCAGAAGAGAAGCATTCAACTCTAAATAGATGTATTTTGTATTTATTTTACTGCCGATTTTTGAAGAAACATTCCAAAAGCATGTTGTCTTCAAACAACTTTTGCCATTTTTTTTCTTAAAATAGTTTTTTCTTCTTCAAAAATTGT
>NW_024656092.1:0-317 GCF_008729295.1 Plectropomus leopardus
CCTTGTGACTTAAATATAATTTGGATTTACACACATAAAAACTGTGGTGAAATGTCTGTATTGGGAACACTGGATATGAATTAGATCAACCTCTTTTTGTGCAAATGAAATGATGAAATGCCCTTTTTTTTCTTGGGTTGAAAGAGCAGTCATGTATTTATATAATGGTATGGTGTGTACATTTGCTTTTGGAAAAAAAATCGAATTAATAAATAAAATAAAAAAAATAAATGAAGATTTATTTATTTAAATCTAACTACTAATATTAGGCAGAAGGAGAGTCATGCATTTTTCCCAAGCCACTAATGGAGACTCAA
>NW_024656093.1:0-249 GCF_008729295.1 Plectropomus leopardus
CAATATCATATGATCTTTTGGCCTTCTCTTGAGGTGTCATGCTGTGTTTGAAGGTCTTTATTATTTTAGTTTACATCAGTGTCAGATGACACGTAAATCAGTCGATTCAAGGAAAATTAATTGCCAATTACTCTGATAAACATTCAGGTCTTTTTCTATTTTTCAAATTATTGGGATTGGGATCATTTTTCTTTCCTTTCTTTCTTTAAAATAATAATTATTATTATTTTGAGTTCTATTTTCATTTTT
>NW_024656094.1:0-402 GCF_008729295.1 Plectropomus leopardus
CAACCATTTGCTCACTTTTACTGTTCATCGCTGTTGTCACTTACCAGCGATATCATTTTTGTTAACTTCAAGCCTGATTACATGCTGAGTTTCTGACAAAAACGATATTGGTAGCATTTGACAACACAGCTCGAGAAAAGTTAGCAGGCTGCAGATATAACCAAGACAGCGACAGGACACAGTGGCTGCTTAAACATAAATCTCAGTTGGCTCACTTGTTTTTTTTTTTTTGTTTGTTTTTTTTTTTTTTTAAAGAGGCATCTTTGTGTTTTTTGTGCATTCATTGAATGACCATTCTGGTCATTCTTGTCCTGATGGATGATAAATGACTTGGGATTCATTGGCGGTTGCTCCCTTTAGCTCCGAATCCTATTAAACAATGGTTGATCAATTGGCGTAGTA
>NW_024656095.1:0-455 GCF_008729295.1 Plectropomus leopardus
ATAAAATAAAGTGATTTTGATGAAATATCACTATTCTAAGATTAGAGTAATTATGTGTTGTTGTTTTTTTTATGGAAATATTCATCCCACATAATGTGTTAAAGAACTTTCAGAAAATTTAAAACTCCAACAATAATTTCTGTTTTTACTATTTCTTGTAATAATGGTGTAATTCTAGCATTTTTTTAAAGACTGATGAAGAGGATGTAGAAGAATAGTCTAGTGTGCAGACTTTTTGATTTGTTTTGTTTTGTATTATTGTTTCACACCTTGTTTTTGTCATCTGGGTGTGCTTTTGTGAACTTTTTTACATAATTTTTAAAGAAAATATGCCTTCCAAACTAACATATTTTCTTCCAAAAACATCTCTGGCAAATAATAAATACAAAATACAGCCATTTAAAGCCATATGTCCCTCCACAAGCCAAAATGAGAGCCATAAGTACTTCCCCAGT
>NW_024656096.1:0-675 GCF_008729295.1 Plectropomus leopardus
TCCAGATTCATTTTTGTGTACCTTAATTAACCAGAACAAAGCAAAATAAAGCAGCTTCAGTTTGGATTTGTGCCGTTAGCTGGCTAGCTTAGCATAAATGTTTAACGATAGCTAGCTCGACCGGAGAAAACCGGGTATGCCTCTCGAGAAAGACGAACGTTTTCAGGTCACATTTTAACCCGTAAAATCAACATTTAAATTGATGTGTTTTATATTCGCTGCTGTTCTCAGTTAAATTAACAATAAAATAGTAAAAAAATGAATGAGTCTTCGTGCGCTGCCCCGCATCGTTAGCCGGCTAGCTAGCTGCTAGCGGACCGGCTGCCGGGTTAAACGACACTTTTCGGCCACATAAGTGAATACTTAAAGCAACAATTAGTTAAATTGGTAAAATATTAACCTCCGATCCGATCATGTAAAAGTCTCCATCCTCCTCGAGCTGAAATTTCACCGGTTTTTGTCCAAACGTTTTGCTAAGCGCCATACTGAAGTGAAACAACAAAGCTCTGAGCCACTGCGCAGGCGCGAGGGACAAGCGCATCCAGACGCTGAGAGATGACGTTACAGTTTATCGGCTCATCAGTCGCTCCTCAGATTAATCAATAATGGATGATTGACCTGTTGAGCTATCATTTAATCAATAAACAATATTTAAAGATTTTTTTCTTAAGATAA
>NW_024656097.1:0-571 GCF_008729295.1 Plectropomus leopardus
TAAAGCCAAATAGATGAAGACAGAAATGAAAAAAGACTTCACACTGACTTGATTAATTGTACATTATATTAGCCAGTAATACTTACACATTTATGCACTTCACTGTAGTAAACAGTCATATAAACACACGAGTAGAAAGCACAATATGTGTGGTTAAGTCAATTCATGAGTAACAGTTTATGCACTTAACATCTGAAAATTCATTAGTATTGCAATTAAATCATGTGTTACATGTGATCATATATAAAATGAGTATTGCAGTTATCACAGATGTCTCTGTGTATGAGACAAACATTTATAAAAATAAACTTAAATATTAAGCTAATACAGTTAATTAGTTACAGAATATGTTCCCATCAGAAATAGAAATCTGAACAGATTCCCACCTTACAGGAACAAGTAAAACACAAAGAAATTTATCTGTTGTTTGAACTCTCATCAACGTCTCAGATACATGTAAAATATTGTGAGGTACCACACAAGAGTATGGAGGATGAAAAATGACTACGTATCAGTAAATACATTTTATGATAAAAGTATAAAATAATAAAGGAATAAATAAATAAAATAA
>NW_024656098.1:0-448 GCF_008729295.1 Plectropomus leopardus
CGAGCAGTTCAGACTGCCGTAAATAAAGCTTTAAGGTGCTGATGATTTACTGGAGGCTTTAAAGGGAGACTTGTGTGGATCTTATTTTCAGAGTTTTGTGTCTATGTGACAAATGGAGACTTTTTTTTTTTATTTGTTCTGCTATTTGAGAGAGCTGTATGGAGCTGAAATGGTGCACCATCAGTTTACATCCATTAAAAGCACTTGTTTTTTTTTTCGTTTTTTGCAAGCTTAGGTTTTTTTTTATAAGTTCCCGAAGACATTAGAGAAAAGACCCTTCAGAGAAACTACATGTTTTTCTTTTGCTATTACGGTCTGTTTCATAGCAGGCTCCCTAAAATTTCAGGCAGGTTAGATTTAAGACTTTTTAAGACTTGTTTTAATGCCACTCAGGATTAAAGTCAAGACCAATTCTATTTTCACCAAAACTGAAGGAAAAAATGAGTTG
>NW_024656099.1:0-1630 GCF_008729295.1 Plectropomus leopardus
CACACACACACACACACACACACACACACACACACACACAGCTCAGGACTACATTTCCCATCAGCCCCGACACTCACAGTTCATCTGATGGCCAAAATTATTATTGACATATTATCACAGAAAAATCTCAGAAGTCAAATTATTACATAAATAAATGAATAAATAAATTTTAATTTTAAGTCATGAGATAATTACAAAAACATCCAAGTCAGAAACAACAAATAATGAAACACTGAGTCAAAACTTTGACCTGCTGACCTGCTGACCTGTTGACCTGTTGACCTGTTGACCTGTTGACCTGTTGACCTGCGCGTCTGCCGGCTGGTTGTAGTTTGACTGAAGCTTTATTGACATCAGAATCAGGACAGTGAAGCTGCTGAAACAGGAAGTGCAGATTGATCAGAAAAAAAGTTTGAAGGTTTCTGAACATTTTAACGTTTACATAAAAAAGGAAATGCACAGAAGAAAAAATCTGCTTTAATGCAAAAAAAAATATTAATTAATTAATTAAAAATCCAAATATGTCTGTTCTCAGCCAATCAGGACACAGCCCATGGTGGCATGGATATATTAACCCTTTGAAACCTGAGCAAGTTTCCTTCAGTTCTTTCAAAAGCGACGAGCAACTTAACACGAAATGGCCAAAAAAATACAAAAGTTACAAAAATAACAAACCTGAAAATGAGCAACATGAAAAGAAAAAGAACGCTGTCAACTGCAGCTTCACTTTTCACAAACGATCAGTTTAACGTTTGTTTCGTTTTTTTATGAATTTAATGAATCCCAAAATTTTCAAAAGTCAAAATTTGGACGTAGAACTGAAAAGATCTTAGAAAGAGTTTGACTGTTCGCATGAAGTTTTGATGTCGACGTGAGAACGAGCTGGAACGTTAAAAGGATGAACAGTGTGTGTGTGTGTGTGTGTGTGTGTCTGTGTGAGGGAGACGAGCAGATACAGTTAGCTGAGTGACAGGGCGTCGACATCATGGTGACATCACAGGTCAGCTGACTGTCCGTGGGAGCGTGACGTGTTGACGTGTTGACGTGTTGACGTGTTGACGTGTACAGATTTCTAATGTTTGCTTTGTGGATGCAGCGAACAGAGAATTTAATAAACGATTGCAGTTCAGTTATTATTAGATATCAATAAAATGCTTTTATTCAACTTCAGCATGTTTGTTTGTTTGTTTGTTTGTTTGTTTGTTTGTTTGTTTGTTTGTTTGTTTGTGTGCACGCTGATGCAGATGTGAACAAACAGTTGAAGGTCACATGTTGAGCTCACACTGATGTTTCATGTTGAGTGTTTGATTTAAAATCTGCAGCCAGAAAACAAACTTAGAGCAGGAAACATCAGCTGAGATAACGAAGATGAATCAGAGTATTAAAAACGTAAACTGACACACTGCGGCCGCCGTACGGAGGACAGACCGAAGTGAGGAAATAACGGCCTTTTTAAAAAAAAAAAAAAAAAAAAGATAATTCAAAATTAAAAGAAAAATCCGAAAAAGTTGGAAGAAAAATAATTACCAAAAAGTTTTAAAGAAAAAACAATCGCCAAATGTTTTAAAAAAGAAACTGCCAAAAGTTTTTAAAAATTCAAAAGAAACTAGATCCAGACCCCGGGAGTCTG
>NW_024656100.1:0-1181 GCF_008729295.1 Plectropomus leopardus
TCAAATTTTGGCATGTCATAAAAATGGCTGAAAACCATCTATTATAGCTTGTAGAGACCCATCATAGTATACAAAGTGAAAACGAAGGCCAAAAAAGGCCAAAAACTTCATTATTTAGCAGGTTGAAAAAATGGCCAAAAACGCCATAGTATAGTATGTCCAAAAATGTCAAATTTTGGCATGTCATAAAAATGGCTGAAAACCATCTATTATAGCTTGCAGAGACCCATCATAGTATACAAAGTTTAAACGAAGGCAAAAAAAGGCCAAAAACATCATAATTTAGCATGTCGAAAAAATGGCCCAAAACGCCATAGTATAGTATGTCGAAAAATGTCAAATTTTGGCATGTCATAAAAATGGCTGAAAATGACATATTACAACTTGCAGAGACCCATCATTGTATACAGAGTGGAAATAAAGACAGAAAAAGGCCCAAAACTTCATAATTTAGCATGTTGAAAAGCTTACCAAAAATGCCATAGTATTGTATGTCAAAAAATGTCAAATTTTGGCATGTAATAAAAATGGTTTCATAATTTAGCATGTTGAAAAAATGGTCAAAAATGCAATAGTATAGGCCAAAATCGTAATAATTTAACATGTCGAAAAAATGGCCAAAATTGCACAAATACAGTATTTTGAAAAATGTAAAATTTTAGCATGTCATAAAAATGGCTGAACAATACATATTATAGCTTGTAGACACCTACGATAGCATACAAAGTGGAAATAAAGGCTGAAAAGGCCCAATTTAGGATGTCGAAAAAATGGCCAAAAGTGCCATAGTATAGTATGTCGAAAAAAAACTTTTGGCATGTCAAAAAAAGGGGTGAAAACAACTTATTATGGCTTGTAGAGACCCATCATACATACGTAGATTACAAAGTGGAAATAAAGGCCAAAAAAGGCCAAAAACTTCAAAAAAAAAACGCAAAAGCATAGTATGTCGAAAAATGTCAAAATTGGAAATGTTACGAAAATGGCGGAAAAACACATATTATGGCTTGTAGAGACCATCATAGTATACAAAGTGGAAATAAAGGCCAAAAAATGTCCAAAACCTCCTTTATTAAGCATGTTGAAAAAATGGCCAAAAATGCCATTGTATAGTATGTTAAAAAATCCAAAATGTTGAAATGTTATGAAAATGGTGGAAAACCACATATTATGGTTTGCAG
>NW_024656101.1:0-263 GCF_008729295.1 Plectropomus leopardus
TCGGCTCTCCACGACATCCAAACGACCTGCTGTGACGCTCATGGGTAATGTAGTCCGCAACGCCTCGATACACATGGCCATACACACCAAGTGTTTCTCCCTTTTTCCTCCCCTTTCTTTCTTTTTTTTTGACTGAATAATTACTTCCTTTTGTTGTTTATTTGTCTTCTGATAATGGGGAAAAAAAATGATGAAGTTGTCTTTTCCGTTTTTTTGTTTTTTTTTCGGTTTGCCGTGTCAACTGTCAACGGAGTAATAATATC
>NW_024656102.1:0-310 GCF_008729295.1 Plectropomus leopardus
CAACTATTTCGATGATCCATTAAACCTCTGACACCTGGATCGACATCAGTTTTCTTCTGCTGCGTTCAGATACATTTCATGAGCATTTAAACCCCAAAAAACCTGAGAAAAAGTGTTTGATTTCTTTCAAAAGCACAGGCAAAAAGGTACTGAAATTGCAAAAAAAAATGTAAAGGGTGACAAGGAAATGACAAAAAAATAACTAAAGAGGATTAATTTAAAAAAAAAAAAAAAAGACGAGAAAAAAATGTCCAGAAAACTGTAACTATATTCTCTTATAATTTTTTTTAAAAAAGTTACAGAATCAAGA
>NW_024656103.1:0-973 GCF_008729295.1 Plectropomus leopardus
GGTAAAACCTCTGACCTTTGACCTCTGACCCTGCGCTTTGTCTTACCTTTGACCTCTGACCCTGCGCTTTGTCTGACCTTTGACCTCTGACCCTGCTCTGTGTGTGTCAGACGGGACTCGAGTGGTTCGGATGGACGACGATTTCTTCACGGGTTACAGGAAGACGACTCTGCACCCACAGGAGGTCCTGATGTCCATCCAGATCCCCTACAGCAAGAAGGTAGATCCACCATTGCGCCTGCAACTACCTGTGTCACTTAGCAACTGTTACCCAGCAACCAGCCACCTCTGTCACCTAGCAGCCTCTCTCAGTCAGGGTCAGGACTGATTGTGGTCTGACCTTCACGGCGATGTGGTTTTTTTTCTCCCTCTTTAGTCTCAGTTCGTCTCCGCTTTCAAACAGTCTCCTCGTCGGGAGGATGACATCAGCATCGTCACGGCGGCAATGAGCGTCACCTTTGCTCCGGGCACTGCCATTGTTCAGGACTTGAGGCTGAGCTACGGCGGTATGGCGGCCACCACGGTGCTGGCGAAGAAGACGGCGCACAGGCTGCTGGGAAGGTAATGGACAGACAGTGAGACTCTGAGGACGTTTGGACATGTGTCTGATGATGTAACTGTGTAATGTCATCAGGCGCTGGGGGGAGGAGCTTCTGAAGGAGGCCTGCTCCTCATTGGCCAAAGAGATGACCCTCGACCCTTCTGCGCCGGGTGGCATGGTGACGTACCGGCGGACTTTGGCCCTGAGCCTCTTCTACAAGTTCTACCTGACGACGCTGACCAATCTCAGACAGCAGGTGTGAACACGTCTGTGTCGTCTGTATTTACTCAATGTACATTTTTATTTGATTTTTTTTTATAATCATGTCATATATCATCAGAGAGCAGGTCTGAAACTGCTCCTTTATTTATTAAATATACATTCAGATTTTATGTTTTTTAATTTTATTAATATATCATTAAAAATAAGGTC
>NW_024656104.1:0-281 GCF_008729295.1 Plectropomus leopardus
TCTCGGCACTGAGGCCAACGTCGTTTACAGTTTCAGGGTATGGTAAAAGGAGAAAATCTTTTTGCTTTTAAATCTACAAAAATTTTAAAGGAAAAAAATACTATTAAAAAAATACACAAAGTTTCAAAGAAAAAAAATCACCCAAAAAGTATTCTTTTAAATCTACAAAAATTTTAAAGGAAAAAAATCACCAACATGTTTCTTAAGAAAACAACGAAAATTTTAAAGAAAAAAGTCACGAAAAAATTAAAGAAAAAGAAAATTGCCTTAAAAACACACAC
>NW_024656105.1:0-569 GCF_008729295.1 Plectropomus leopardus
TAGTATTTGTTTTAGATTTGTGGGACATTTGTTTGGAGGTTTTTTTTTTCCACCACGTTTTTGAAAGAAATCAAACTGATTCGCTCGTTTCAAAAAGGTTTAAGCGCGTGTGAAAGGCTTCTGACTGAGCACAAGAAAACTGATGTCCATCCGGGTTTCAAAGGGTTAAATCAGCAGAATAATCCCACGTGCAGAGTGAGACGCACAAAATCGGTCATACAAATAACCAATAAACGCCTGAAATCTCTCAAATCTAACCAGATGTGACTTTCCTGCTGGACCAGAAGAGTATTTTTGTTTCATTTCACAATAAACATTCGGGCTAAAATTGTTCTGAACTCTGAAAAAGAAAATGTTGGTTTAAGGTGTTTTTTTTTTGGGTTTTTTTTGTAGTTTTAGTTATAGTTAAATTTATTGTTATTGCAGAATTTCAAAAGTCATAAAACGTATTAAATTTAATTTCACCTGCAGAAATCTTCTCCACAAAGACAAAAGAGTGAAGTCTCCTTTAAATATCGAGTGTTTCCAAACATGTTGAAAATATGATAGAAATAATAAATACAAATATT
>NW_024656106.1:0-280 GCF_008729295.1 Plectropomus leopardus
TTCTGGGGAGTTTAATCCGTAATAATTCATCATAATTTAATTGTTTGGTTTTTTTATAATAACAATTTAAATCTGCAACTAGCAACTAAAGTTTTCAAATAAATGAAGTGAAGTAAAAAGTGCAACATTTGTCTCTGAGATGTAATGGAGCGAAAATAAAAGTATTCAAGTAAAGTGAAAGTACCTCAAATGTGTACTTCAGCACAGAGTAAATGTACTCAGTTACATTCCATTATTGTTGTTGCTCAGAGCACAGCAGGAGCAAAGTTTACATTGCTTT
>NW_024656107.1:0-247 GCF_008729295.1 Plectropomus leopardus
GCGCTCCTGATGAACAGTCCAGCTCCAAAATTAGAAAATACATTTTTTGTGGCAGATATAAATGAATATGTGAGAAACTCTGATTAGTGTTCATCACTTTAATGTTGCAGCTTTTTAAGACGTTAAAAGTTAATTTAAATTACTTAATATTCTTCTGGGGAGTTTAATCCGTAATAATTCATCATAATTTAATTGTTTGGTTTTTTTATAATAACAATTTAAATCTGCAACTAGCAACTAAAGTTTT
>NW_024656108.1:0-421 GCF_008729295.1 Plectropomus leopardus
TTTTAAAAAGCAGGTCAAGATTTCTGTTTATTTTTTTCATTGAGAATAACTGCAGAGTCTCAGTCACAGTTTGATTTTAGTTAAATGGCCATTAAAGTGAACCGTGAGAGAGCTCCACCAGAGTTTGATTTATTGAGTGCAGTTTAACCCCTGAAAACCTGGATCAACATCAGTTTTCTTGTGCTGTGTTTAGATCTTCACAAGCTGTTTGACACCCCCCCCTCCCCCATGACCAACTTGGCAAAAAAAAAGTCCCACAAGACATTTGTAAAAGGTGACAAGAGAATTACCTACACATTTTAAGTAAGTGGGGGGAATTATTAGAAAATGGTTAAAAAAAAATATAGGGAACATGTCCACAAAACCTTATTTATGACAATAATTTTATAGTTAAATTTCTGTTGCAGAAAAATATAGTAGC
>NW_024656109.1:0-568 GCF_008729295.1 Plectropomus leopardus
ATTCTAATAAACAGAAATAATCACTAATATTTATATTCTAATAAACAGAAATAATCACTAATATGTATACGGTTAGTGAACATAAGTATTCACTAATATTCCAGTTCACATGCAGCCATGTGAACTCGCTCCCTCGTTCTTCTAAAAAAGGTCCGAGTCGTGATATTTGCTTGTCTCTCGTTAAGTTTAACAGCAGCCGTGTTTCTGCATCCGACCTGAAATTTGGACTCTTCTTTCTGTTCTTTGCGTCTCGGCCTGAAAAACTTCTGGCGAGCGGGTTTGTGTACAACGTATCCATGACGACGCACGGAGCCGGGAGCGTCTCAAACTGAGGCTCGAGGCCTGACCGTGCTCTGTGCGTGTCCAAAGAACGCTCCGGATAATATCAACACAGCGCACGTCTGAGTCTCAAAGCGCTGAACTCTGAAAAAGGCCGAATCCAAAACCTCCAAACAGAATAAGCCGCTGATGTGATCCCTAAAATATTCAGATTATGGTCACACTGGGAGTAACGGAGGGATATTAGTGTGCAGGCGAGTGCAGGCAGGTGTGTGTGTGCTGAGGAGGA
>NW_024656110.1:0-340 GCF_008729295.1 Plectropomus leopardus
TTCTCAAAGGGAGTCAGGGCCAGAGACGGCATTTCAAAAATACTTAGGCCAAGAGTCCAGTCCCCCTAAATGAACCCCACCTACTCTAAGACATGTATATATCCCATAAACAAGTCTGTTATATTGTTTTTTTCCGACATTTTTGGCAGTTTCAGAGCATTTCCTCATTGTCAGGAATATAATGATGTTGCAGATACACCAAGCCCTTTTATTTTAAGGTGTGTTTCTGGCCTAAAAAAGTCTAATTTAATGTCTTTTTCTCCAACAGAATAAAATGTAAACATTTAAATAAAATTGAAGAATATAAATCCCTTCATACACAATAAAACTGCAAAGATTA
>NW_024656111.1:0-1109 GCF_008729295.1 Plectropomus leopardus
TGGCGTGTTTTTGCAGGCTATTCTAAGCTGTTTCAAGCTATATTGAGCTGTTTTTGGGACGTGCCAAATTTTGACATTTTTGCCTTACTATAGCCTTGCTTTTTTGTTCATTTTTTCAACATGCTAATTTCTGTTGTTTTTGGCCCTTTTGGCAACTTTTTCTTAATATGGCATGTTTTTGCAGGCGAATCTAAGCTATATTGAGATGGTTTATGGACGTGTTAAATTATGACATTTTTGCCTTACTATAGCCTTGCATTTTTGGTCATTTTTTCGACATGCTAAATGATGTTGTTTTTGGCCCTTTTGGCAACTTTTTCTTAATATGGCTTGTTTTTGCAGGCTAATCTAAGCTGTTTAAAGCTGTTTTGAACTGTTATTGGGATGTGCCAAATTTTGACGTTTTGCCTTACTATAGCCTTGCTTTTTTGTTCATTTTTTCAACATGCTAAATTATGTTGTTTTTGGCCCTTTTGGCAACTTTCTTTGCTATGGCGTGTTTTTGCAGGCTATTCTAAGCTGTTTAAAGCTGTATTGAACTGTTTTTGGGATGTGCCAAATTTTGACATTTTTGCCTTACTATAGCCTTGCTTTTTTGTTCATTTTTTCAACATGCTAATTTCTGTTGTTTTTGGCCCTTTTGGCAACTTTTTCTTAATTTGGCATGTTTTTGCAGGCGAATCTAAGCTATTTAAAGCTATATTGAGATGGTTTATGGACGTGTCAAATTTTGACATTTTTGCCTTAGTATAGCCTTGCATTTTTGGTAATTTTTTTCGACATGCTAAATTATGTTGTTTTTGGCCCTTTTGGCAACTTTCTTTGCTATGGCGTGTTTTGGCAGGCTATTCTAAGCTGTTTCAAGCTGTTTTGAGCTGATTTTGGGGATGTGTCAAATTTTGACGTTTTTGCCTTACTATAGCCTTGCTTTTTTGTTCATTTTTTCAACATGCTAAATTATGTTGTTTTGGGCCGTTTTTCCAACTTTCTTTGCTATGGCGTGTTTTTGCAGGCTACTCTAAGCTGTTTAAAGCTGTTTTGAGCTGTTTTTGGGACGTGTCAAATTTTGACGTTTTTGCCTTACTATAGCCTTGCATTTTTGGTCATTT
>NW_024656112.1:0-232 GCF_008729295.1 Plectropomus leopardus
TTTTCTTTTTTATTTTTTATGACTTTTAAGTCATGGTATATGTTTCTATGTCTTTGGCGTGTGTGTGTGTGTGTGTGTGTGTGTGTGTGTGGGTTTGTGTGGAAGAAATTCTTTGTTGGTTTTAGTTTAGTTTTAGTTTCACTAAAAAGAAAAAAAAAACCTGGACAAGAAGCCCCACACAATTTAAAAAAAAACAGAAAAATTAAACACATACATACACACACACACACAC
>NW_024656113.1:0-323 GCF_008729295.1 Plectropomus leopardus
ACCAATAAACATGTTTTGAAATGGAGCAGCTTTTGTGTGGGAATAATGTGTTTTTAAATATATCGGAAAAATAATGCCAGAGTAATTTTAAATGAATAAATGAAAAGGTATTTCAGACATGTGAAAACAAAATAACAAACAAAAAGTTAGATTAGTTCCAACAAATAAGCAGAATAGAGTGAAAAGTAAAATAAAAATCAGTTTACAAGCAGTGACATGCCCGAAAAGGAGTAGGAAGAAGCTTACATTTATTTCATCCTTCCTCTTCTCCACAACTCAGTAATTACTCTTCATTTTATATAAAGGTATTATATTATATTATA
>NW_024656114.1:0-219 GCF_008729295.1 Plectropomus leopardus
ATTCACACGGGGAGTTGTTTTTGTATTGTTAGTATACATGAGGTGTCAGAATGCATTAAAAACATCAAAATAGAGCTTGTTTGTCAAAAAAGAGCCAGAGGAGGATCCTCCACACCCCTGAGACAAAATCCTACAAAAATACTAAAATCTTAGAAAGAAAATAATAAAATCCTAAAAATGTCCTGAAATCTGATAAAAACACTAAAATCCTGGAAATGT
>NW_024656115.1:0-219 GCF_008729295.1 Plectropomus leopardus
ATTCACACGGGGAGTTGTTTTTGTATTGTTAGTATACATGAGGTGTCCGAATGCATTAAAAACATCAAAATAGAGCTTGTTTGTCAAAAAAGAGCCAGAGGAGGATCCTCCACACCCCTGAGACAAAATCCTACAAAAATACTAAAATCTTAGAAAGAAAATAATAAAATCCTAAAAATGTCCTGAAATCTGATAAAAACACTAAAATCCTGGAAATGT
>NW_024656116.1:0-227 GCF_008729295.1 Plectropomus leopardus
TAAAAATGTCCTGAAATCTGATAAAAACACTAAAATCCTGGAAATGTACAACAAACTTGCTCCATCCACAAATCATTTTCAAAAATCACATCATTTTCATGTTTTTTTTCAGTGAAAATGAAATATGACCTTATATCACGCAGTCCTATTATTTATTTATTTATTTATTAGTTACTTTTTATCATTAGATTAATTAAATAAAAAATATAGAGAGACTTCGTTGGCCC
>NW_024656117.1:0-520 GCF_008729295.1 Plectropomus leopardus
CTTTGAGCTCATGTCCATTTAACCAGCTAGTACTATTATTAAATAGTTTTTGCCTTGTTTGCCTAATTTGTTCTTGCCTATGTTTGTTTGTTTTAAGATTTTTGTATTATTATTATTATTTTTTTTTTTCCATTCAAAAACATAGTGGCATCATGAGAAAATCAAAATCTGAAAAATAATGTGTATATATATAGAGAGAGAGAGATAGATAGATATATGTTTGCTGCTGCAAACCACTGACATCCTAGGAAAGTGAAAATTACAAAAAGAAAAAAAATTACTATGTAGTATAACATCATGAAAAAAATGACATTTAAAGGACTGAAATTCTGAAAATTAATAAATGTTTGATATCTATGATTAAGACTGATGTTGGCTTAAAAAAATACCTATTTAAGTAGAAAATAATGTTTATGGATATTTTTTTAAAAGCTAGTAGTATATTTAAAATAATTCATTTTTGTTTTTGTTTTTTTTCCCATCTAAACACATAGTGGCATCTTTCAAAAAATTACATTTA
>NW_024656118.1:0-579 GCF_008729295.1 Plectropomus leopardus
TTCTTATTTCCTCTGCAGAGGTCCGAGCTAAGCCCCCAGTGTCCTCAAATCCTAGAAACTCCTGCTTGAGACATAGGGTTTCCTTTTCTCTCCTATTCTAAACTTTTAAAAAGAATATATATTTACTGATGTATGTTTCATGTGGACAAAGAACACAGATCCACTTCCCAAATTGTTACAGTTCTTAAATTTATAACGCTTTTTTTGTAAACTAAAATTGTAAAAGAAAAAACAAAAACGCCAAAAATCTTTTAAAATTTTTTTTAAGGAAACAAAATCAGCTAGTAATTTTAAATTTACCAAGAATTTTTAAGGAAAAGCATCTTTAAAAAATTTAAAAGGAATTTTAATCCCAAATTTTTTTTTCATTAAAAATTAAAACAAAAAAAAACAAGGCAAAAAAAAAAAACATTAAAAATACCTAGAATATTTAAATAAAATAAAAATCATCAAGATTTTTTTCAAGAAAATAACAAAATCATCAAAATGTTTTAAAGAAAAAGAATATAGCCAAAATGGAGGGTACATTTTCCTTAAAAATCAGCAGTAAAATAAGAAACTGTTAACAAGAAATTTTTT
>NW_024656119.1:0-512 GCF_008729295.1 Plectropomus leopardus
AAAAAGTAAAATCACAATACATATTATAAATAACACAACATGCAAAGTACAGACAGTAAAAGATGTGTTTTCAGTGTGAATGCTGTTTCCAGATATAGCAAAGTTATTGCATTTGTTATGAAAGAGTTCTGTCAAATGTTCTTGGTTGCTGCAATAGCTTAATTAGGGTAATTTTATGAATTATTTAAGCAGGATCAAATACAGTTAGTAGGGCTTTTTCTTTTGCCTGTATTTCATGTATACATCGCAGTTGTTACTGGACAGTTTTGGACAGTGTTTTTATGTTTTTTGTACCCATACACAATGTACACATGTATACAGTCTTAACACTTTTAACAAGACTTCTGTTAATACTCTCTGTAATGATTTGGCTTATATGATAAGAATAATGTTTTTTCCTAAAATGAGACATGCACTGAATTTTTTTTTTTTTTTTAAATGTTACCTGTGTTGCTGTAAGACATGCATGCCCAAGTCTGCCCCAGGAGCCAGTTGTGGCCCTCAAACCAGTT
>NW_024656120.1:0-343 GCF_008729295.1 Plectropomus leopardus
ATGCAATTATATGGCTGGCTGGAATGCTGTATGGATCCTTCATTCAAGATAAGAGATAAGAAGTTTATTGTCATATGCACAATAAAACCACCCAACCACCAAAAGCCACCACGGTGGCTTAGACCATATAATGATTTTTTTCTTTGCTTGCCCTCTCTTACACAACACACAAAAAATAACAATTAAAGGTACCATGGTAAATATGCAGAAAATGTTCCATTAAAAGCAGAAGTTCCTTCATATAAAATCTTACTTAAGTAAAAGTACATATGTATTTTCAGCAAAAGAATACCCCTAGCCATAAGGACAACTTACACAAACTCTTATTTCCACTGCAATACAC
>NW_024656121.1:0-565 GCF_008729295.1 Plectropomus leopardus
AAGAATAGATAGCTTATTAAAAAAAATATTTTACAATGGCTAAAGAGAATTGACCAGAAAATTATAAGTCTGAATGTTTTTACAGAATTAGTTTTACATTTTAAACACCCATTTATCCATTTTTTTGTTTTACTTTTTACTTTTCTTCCTTTTTTTAAAGCCAGAATTTCAGGTAATTTTTCTTTTTAATTCTTTAATTGTTCTTTTTCTTTAATTCTGAATTTAAAAAATGATTCATAAAAACCTAATTTCTCTACTGGTTACCGTTGAAATCGGCCGGCACGTTCGCTGTTGCACGTGTGGCTTGTTTGCTTTTGCTCATAATGTGAACTTTTCATGTAAATGACGTAATATTACATCAGTCAGGCGGGATTTCGGGACTCACACATTGAGTGTTGAGATGAGGCAGAGGCAGAGTCCCTCTCTGGTCCTGTTGTTTTTGTGTTTGAAGCCTCCCATCATTCGCTCCCACACGTACTGCAAACAAACAAACAGCTCCTAGATTTATATTTTTGTCTATTCGGGACATTTTAACTGATTTTTAACAGCTTTTTTAAAGAATGAA
>NW_024656122.1:0-1346 GCF_008729295.1 Plectropomus leopardus
GTGTGTGTGTGTGTGTGTGTGTGTGTGTGTGTGTGTGTGTGTATCGAAAAAATAATCAGTCAGGAGTAAAATAAACGGTAAACACCAATGGGATTACAAAGATGATAAAGATAATAACAAATGGCATGAAGTAGCCACTTTAGGCTATACAAAGCACAGAAAAAATGAAAAATGCCATACCACAGTTCGTTGTGTATAATGCAGAAAACAACCAAAAACAAATTAAAATCCTGCCAAGACAAAGTAATATAAATAGTAATAGTAGTAGTAGTAGTAGTAATTATAATAATCATAGACACATTGAGTCCCACATATAATAATTATAGAAATATTATAGTGACACCGTAGGTCTTAAAAGAGTTTAATAATTTGCGGAGAAATATTTAACCAGCGAACGCCAAACAGGTATTGATTGTTTTTTTTAAAAAAATGAACATGAAAATCTCTTTACAAAGACAGCAAAGGCGTTTGCCAGTCCTTGGTGTTGGAGGCGCATCACTCAGGCCTCCAGCTTCACATGAAAACAACAGAAATGAAACAAATAACAACAACAACAAAGGCCTTAATCTGAATTCCACGGATGAAGTTGTCCTCTCTGTGTCCCAGGCTGCGCAGACACTTTTCTATTAACACCTTGAAGCCGCGCCTGTGCAGCGCGGCAGTCTCTTCTGTTGCATTTATTATTCTATCGGCCACTTTGCGCGCACGTTGATGAAGTGTTTGGCGCGGTGACGGTGACAGAGCCTTTGAGCCGCTCTCCTCCCGCAGCCAGGTGATGAAGGTCCGGCTGATCAGGCGGAATACACGGTAATTAAAACCTATAAATTATCCGCCGCGCCTTCTCTCTCTCACGGAGAGATAAGAGCGGCTCTTCCGGAGCTCGGCCTGGAGAACAATACCGGCTGACAATGGTGGCTGCACCTCAGAGAAGAGCAGGGGAGGGCGGGCTGTGGATCAGACCTGGAGGCGCAACATGGATGTTAAATGGGCATATATGAAGATGCAGACAGGAGGTGCACTCTCTTTAGTTTGGATACAAACGGAGATGGTTTGTTCGCAGCTGTAGGCCTGTGTGTGTGTGTGTGTGTGTGTGTGTGTGTGTGTGTGTGTGTGTGTGTGTGTGTGTGTGTGCGATAAACCAAAATGCCCCGCACATCAGGTATGCACCGTGGGCTCCATAAAAGCTCCTCTCTCTAAGATGTTTGGAAACAGGATGTTTAAATTGATGGGAAATCTTTTTTACAAGAAAATTCGGGAATCAAAGCGAAATCTTGTTTCGCACGCGAGCGTTTCCCACAGTGTCTCTTCAGTTAAAGGCCTGGAGGTGAGCATCTGAAATTCATCCA
>NW_024656123.1:0-564 GCF_008729295.1 Plectropomus leopardus
AATAATATTAATAATATTGGGATAATATAATAGAAATAATGACAATAATAATAATAACAATAATATCTAATGTTAGAGCACTTTTAATTCTTTATGTAAAAAAAAAACAGCAGATGAAAACACAACATAAGAAAATAAAAACACTGAATAAAATAAAGTTAAAAACAATATATAAAATTGCAAAAGAGACAATAAAATCCAGCAGCATACTGACCTGTTTTACACACATATATATAATGTATATAAGAATATAACAGTGTTAACAGCCGTCCAAAACAAAAATGATAACTATAACAAGATTTAAACATTAAAAATGTGTTTCTCACCTCGTTGTAGTCGTTCTTGTTGCGCATGTGTTTGATGATGTAGTTCGCTCCGTCCACGGCCGGCTTGATCTCCGCATACAGCTGATCCGTCACGCCTCCGTCGTCCTGCGGCTTCACGACTACACGAAAACACAGAGAGAAAAAACTTTAATAATCTGTGATGAAGTCAGATTTTTTTTAGGGAAAGATGGCTGATCGTTTTTTTTCTTTTTTGGTGCCATGAGAGAACAAGATATGT
>NW_024656124.1:0-563 GCF_008729295.1 Plectropomus leopardus
CATTTTTTTATTTTATTAATTTTCTGTTTTATGTATTTCTTTCTTATTTTTAATGTGTTTATTTCCTGTTTCATTGTACTTTTAATTGAATTAATTTTCATTTTATTTTATCATATTTTTGTGTTATTTATTTTATGGTACATTTTGTTGTATTTTTTATTCTACTTGTTATAGAATATGTTAATTGTATTTTTTTATTTTCTATTTTATTTTATTTTTCATGTGATGTTATAAAGCCTGATTCTGTCTGATGAAGAGTTTTAACCGTGTGCTCGGGTGTCACAGCTGAAGGATACGGTCGACGACGAGGAGGCCGAAGTTCCAGAGCAGCAGAACAGCCAGGACGAAGGACGGGCGGCTCAAAACGTCCCGACAGCCTTTCTGCTCCTGAACGCACCTGCAGCACCTGGAAGAGGACACAGCCAATCAGGGACCAGATACAGGGGACACCGTGCAGGACATTTTGTCTTCATGCAGGAGAGTTTTAATCATCCGCTGGTTTTAGAAAAATATCTTAACGTCACAGAGTGAGTTTGATGTTAGAATTAAAACCTAAATAATAA
>NW_024656125.1:0-588 GCF_008729295.1 Plectropomus leopardus
CCCTGTCCTCCGCCGCCGTTATCTGAACAGCTCCGGCTCCCATTGTAAACAGCCCCGTCCTCGTTAAGGAGCCTAATTAGAAAACTCTAATAATAATGGCCCGTGATTGGCTATTGTGTACTCTAAAGATTCCATTTCGAGCGGCGAGCGGCGGTTTAATAAAACTTAACCAAACGGATAATTTTGTTTTAGCAATAATCCTCCGCCTCTGAAAAGTTCTTTGTTTGCCTCAAGTGGTTTTATTGCTTTTCTTTAAAACACACTCATGACACTGATTTAATTAATTTGAGCACTTTTACTAAATCCATTGTGACTAATTCTCCCAGTGAAGTGCGGAGTTTAGTGTGGAAATCATTTAGCAGGTCTGACAAAAACGAGCTGCAGCTGCACGCCGGCGCTCCATAACGAAGGCCGTGTTTCCCGCCTTTCTTTAGATAGACATATGTATTTATATATTTGTATTAGTGTTTACTGTGTGATTCTCTAGAAGCACTTCACTCTGTTAAGTAGGTGTTAATACGGAAATGTGAGAATATGTGTGCACATATATGTGCATATATACATATATATGTACACACACACACATAT
>NW_024656126.1:0-852 GCF_008729295.1 Plectropomus leopardus
CCTATAGGAAGAGGGCAATTAGCACCAAAAAGAAGGAATAACCCAAAAATTTGCAAGAAAAAAGTAAAAAGTTGTAAGAAAATTACTTGAAATTTAGTTTTTAATTTTTTTTAAAAAAAAGCAGAAAGAAAATGATCTTAAAGAAGTGGTTCAAATGTTTGATACTGTAACATAATTTTAAATATGTAATTATGATAAATACAATTATTTTTCTCTAGATTTTTCTTTCTTCCTGAGATATTTTTCTCGAGCTTTTTAAAAGTAATTTTCCAAATCCTTCAATAACATGAAGGAGACAAGAAGGACACGAAAGAAGAAATTACCCTAAAAGTAGCAGGAGATAAGTTACCAAAAAAAGTGAGAAATTACCTGAAAATTGTTAAAAAATAAATACATTTGAAAAATGAAATAACAAATAATAAAAATTGAAGAAAGTTAAGGACTTGACCGAAGGAAGGCGTTTAAAAATGATAATAATTCTGTAAACTTATTTCAACTGTGTAACTATGATAACTCTTTCCCCCTTTTTTTCTTTTTCTTTATTACTAGAAAATGTTTTTTTTTAAAGCAGCCGAGAAAAGTGCCGTCGCTCCAGGTTTCAAAGGGTTAACTCAGCAGTCGATGTCGGTGTGATGAAATCGAAGCTGCCGATCGTGAGTTTGTGGAGGAAACTGAACGATGAGCGGAGACGCGCTGCGACGGCTGAAAGACAAATCGTTGTTTCATTTGCTCTCGTTGATTTTTGATGTTTTCGCTCTGTTGGTGTCTTTTTTTTTGGTGGTTTTTTTTTTAGTTTAAGTTTAATTCTTTTTAAAAGCTTCTAAAAAAAGGGCTTCAATCAGAATGTAACCC
>NW_024656127.1:0-207 GCF_008729295.1 Plectropomus leopardus
TTTTAAAGAAAACACGCCTTCTAAACCTGCAGCCCCGCATTTTATATTAGAAAAAAGTTTAAAAAATAAAATAAAGAGGCCACATAATAACAAGAACAACCCAAATACACTCACTCTACAGCAGCAAACAGCACCTCTATGTGCTGCAAAATCATTGTACAAAGTGTGTTCTTTGCAAACTTGACCTGGTCACGAGTCACCTGCGAT
>NW_024656128.1:0-306 GCF_008729295.1 Plectropomus leopardus
CAGCTGCACAATGCACACTTCAAGTTTTTAATTTATTAAGATTTTAAATTATTAAGATCAATTCAGTGTATGTGTTTAACAGTTTAATGCAATACAAGAAAAATGTCTGCATCAAAACAGTTCCTTATGGATTTTTTAATTATTTGTTTATATTTCTTTATTATTTAATTTTATTTGTACAAAATAACAAAGTAACAAACTAAAACTGTTTTTATATCGCTCGTATCACAATTACACTAAGCACAGATTTTTTTAAAATAAAATAACCAAGTAAACAACCGAAAATGTCTTTAGAAATTGCTCTCA
>NW_024656129.1:0-929 GCF_008729295.1 Plectropomus leopardus
TTGCAAGTTGTGGGAAATTTTCTTTCCAAGTTCTTCATTGTCTCTTTAATTAATTTTAAACACAAATTTGACCAATTTTCTTTGGTTTCAGAGATTTAGGCGCTTGTGAAAGGTGTCTGAATGCTGAATCAACTTGTTAGATTTTGTTGAATCTGAAGCCATATATTAATTAATTAGCTTCATAAATAAATAAACAAACGAGAAAATTATCAGTGATCTGAAAATAAGAAAAAAAAAGAATAAAACGATAATCAAGTTTAAAAAAACACATAAATAAACAAACAAGGAGATAACCTGAAAAAGTGCTAAAAAGTCATTTTGATTTTAAATATTTAAATAAATATTTATTTAAATGATTATGATTATGCATTTCTTGTTACGTTCCCTCAGCGTTTTTAAAATTTAATTCTAAATCTTCTCATGTTGCAGGACATTTATTGCCTTTTCACCAATATTTTCTAAAGAAATCAAACCAATTTGCTCAAAGGTTTAAATACTTGTTAGAGGCAACATAAAACACACAGATCCTGGTGTTAAAGGGTTAACAGCTCAATCAGACACACAGCTCTTTCATCCCAAATCAGAGACGACCACTAGGAGAGTCCTTCCTCTCTTTTTTTAAACGGCCAAAAGTATGTGGACACTGGTGCACAGCAGCATTCAACAGGTAAAACTAAACGTCCAACAACAAAATCAAGATACGCGTTTTTTAAAAAATCTGATGCTGGTGTTTGGGATAATCACCGAGCGAGCTGCAGAAACCGAAAGGATCTTTATCTCTGACTGCTTCTGCGTCTCGACCACAACAGGAAGCTCACACTCACGGGACTCACAAGAGAGTGCTTCGCTGCTTCCCCATGTGCGAGGGCCGCTCGGAGCGAGAGAGATTGATGGGCATTCTCGCTCTCTTTCTCATCGACCCCCCCCCC
>NW_024656130.1:0-347 GCF_008729295.1 Plectropomus leopardus
TTAAAGTGTAATTTGAAGTGCAAGAAGTACAAGGTTTAGAGTTAACCGAGCAGACTGAGCAGATTAGTTTGATTTCTATTATATACATGAGGTAAAGGCAATTAAAATGAATTCAAGAAATGAAAAAATAAATAATCAAAATAGAAAGCAAAAAAAACATGAGAAAGTGACTGAAAAAGTGTTAGAAATGTATTGTATGTACATATGTATTATGTATGTAATTATGATATTATACATATATCGTTTTTTGTGGTCATTTCTCACGTTTTTTTTGTCATTTTGGATAATTTTCTAAAGATCCCATTTAATTCCTGTTTTGAACAGGCATCATAAAAAGGGTTACTCGA
>NW_024656131.1:0-332 GCF_008729295.1 Plectropomus leopardus
GACAGTGGACTTACAACTCTCCTCTGTCTCACTGAGAGAAGAGGTGGGAAAAAAAACAGCCTCCATGTGTTTTGTTTTCCCAGGTGTGACTCAATCTGATCTTAGATATAAAAATAAACCAAAGTCTCTATATTTCTCTCATCTTTAGGTGGTCACCTGAACCCAGCTGTGACACTCTCGCTGTGTTTACTTGGGAGGGAGCCTTGGAGGAAGTTCCCCTTGTTCTTTGTCTTCCAGACTCTCGGAGCCTTTCTGGGTGTATTTTGGTATGTGAAATGGAAAAGGAATATTCAAAGTAAGCCTTTGAAACCTGAGCAAATTGGCTGGATGTC
>NW_024656132.1:0-398 GCF_008729295.1 Plectropomus leopardus
AGCCATGTTTCTTATAACACCTAATCCTTCGTGAGGCAAAGCACAGTTGTTTGGGCAGTTTCCTTGGTTATTTTTGTTTTGTTTTTCCTATTTCTAATTTTCTTCTAACTTTTACTAATTTCTTGCTTGGGTCATTAAGTTTAGTTTAGTTTATTTGATATAGACATTATAGTAGCATTAGAAATGCACCTTTGTCCCGATTAATCAGTAATGTGGATATAATGATTAAGTGGGTAAAAGCAAATAATAGAACGGCTATAACATTCTGGTATATTCAGAAAATTATATTATTATACTTTAACGCAGCCTTAAAAACTCAAAAATTGAGTAAAATCCACTATATATCAAAATTAAGTGCTTTTTTTTTTTTTTGTTTACAATCTTAGAATGGACATGCT
>NW_024656133.1:0-1362 GCF_008729295.1 Plectropomus leopardus
ATTAGCTCGCGGGGGGATGTAAACAGCGGCCAGAAACACAGCAGTAACTTCCCTTGGTAGAATAGCAAGGCTATAGTAAGGCAAAAATGTCAAAAAATGACATGTCCCAAAAACAGCTAAAATCAATTTTTAACCACATAAAACAACGTGCTAAGACACGCCATAGCATAGAATTTTGCACAAATGGCCAAAAACACCAAATTACAACATGTCGAAAAAATGACCAAAACAGCAATGCTATAGTAAGGCAAAAATGTCTTTTTTGTGTTTCTGCCATAAAGACTTTTTTTGTCTTCATGGCAGTCTTTTTACTATCACTTTTTAATGTTTTTTTAATGGCATACTATATACTATATTTCTTATCACATTTCTGTGGCATTCTATGATGTTTTTATGACATACTATGACATTTTCACTACAACTCTAACAACTACAATAACAACAGCTATTACTAATACTACAATGGCTACAACAACTACTAATTTTACAGCTACAACTATTGATACAACAACTACAACAATCATAACTACGACTACTAGTTGATTTGATATAGTTACCAAATGTTTGCTCCATGTGCTCCAGTTTTCGTCTCCTCCGGGCTCTTCAAGACCCTCTGTTCATTCAGCTTTCAGTTTTCTGTGCAAACAACAGAAACATTTACAACATTTACAAACTAGAGTCCCTCCTGCTCCAGTCACACATCATAAATCATGATGTCGTGTTTTTCAGGTCCATCTGTCCTCACCTTGATGTCCTAGTTTCCATCCAGTCTGCTTCTCCACCAACACTTCTTGTCCTTTCTGTGAGAAACAACAAAGACGACAATTTAGCTCCTTAAATTTGCTGTAATGTCAGCTTCAGAGTGGGAATGAAGGCCAAGAAAACCAAAAACCTCAGAATTTAGCATGTTAAAAAATGGCCAAAAAGGCAATAGTATAGTATGTCCACAAAAATGTCACATTTTGAGTGCTCCTAAAAATGGCTGAAAACCACATAGAATAGCTTGTAGAGACGCGTTACAGTATACAAAGTGGGAATGAAGGCCAAAACAGGCCAAAATCAAAAAAATCAAAAAAATGGCGAAAAGACACTTACAAGACCCGTACAAGAAACCAAGACACTTTGACTAGCTGAAAAGTCACTAAAAATTCAGTCACAGAACTCAACATCCAGGTTCTTCTCTGGCTGTGCTTGTCGTTGGTGCTTTTCTGGCGGCTTTACTTGGTGTGGTCACGGCCAAGGACGATGTTGTGGTGGCCATGTGGTGAATACAGAGGAGGATTAGAGGTCTGTTTCAACATTAAACTATTCATATAATCTGAATAGAAACAAACAGGAAAGACACTTACAAGATACCAACAC
>NW_024656134.1:0-216 GCF_008729295.1 Plectropomus leopardus
TGCACCTTTGTCCCGATTAATCAGTAATGTGGATATAATGATTAAGTAGGTAAAAGCAAATAATAGAACGGCTACAACATTCTGGTATATTCAGAAAATTACATTATTATACTTTAATGCAGCCTTAAAAACTCAAAAATTGAGTAAAATTCACTATATATCAAAAAAATAAGTGCTTTTTTTTTTTTTTGTTTACAATCTTAGAATGGACATGCT
>NW_024656135.1:0-354 GCF_008729295.1 Plectropomus leopardus
TGACAGACACAGAAACACAGTGTGGAAAATGTAGATCATATTCTAGTACTGTAAACCTATTGCGATATACATGAAATCCTGTTGGGTTTTGTTTTTTTTTAACAAAATTTAACAATTCAGCATTTAATCTATGTATAATTCATCAGGATTTTTACCTGGATGTACTCAGTCAAGCTGTTGAAGACCTGCTTAGCCACAGTCATTGCTTTGGAGAAATTCCTCTTTCCGGGCTCATCAATAATGTCTTTTCCTGAGTAGTACCAGTAGAAGTCACTGATTGACTCCTGCATACAGGAAGGAGTAGAAGGAAAACATGATGTGCATTTAATGCTATTTTAATATACAATAATAACA
>NW_024656136.1:0-817 GCF_008729295.1 Plectropomus leopardus
ATATAATATTATCATTTAAATCCACTAATTTATCTTAATTTGTGGAACATTTTTATGAAGTTGCTCGGCACCAGTTTGCTCGGCGTTCAAAGGGTTAAATACTTGTAAAGTCAAGTGACGTGTCTCCAGGTTTTAAAGGGTTAAAGGGACGTTGACCTCAAACTGAAACTAAACTAAAACAGCTGCAGCTTCATTTCAGGAGCTTAAACTGTGAAACTGATCCAAAGACGAAAAGCCTGAAATAAAATTATCAAAACAGAAAATTTAATTCGGTCTGCAGTTTTCGAGCCGCTGACGTCGCAGCAGTTTGATGACATCACTCTGGATCAGCTTGAGACCGACATTTCATCACATCCGAAAAACCTCTGAGTCAGCAGAGGATGAACACGCAGCCCGAGGCGGCGTTCAAATCCACGGCAGAAACATGAGGAAATAACAGACTCAGTGGAAAAACACAGACTTTCACAGTAAAAGTTTTTCCTTCGAGGAAAAAAGTTGGTTTGAATGTAAAAAAGCCAAATAAAATCACATGAAAATACATAAATAATTTAAAAAAAAAACCCGATACAAATATAATAAATTAGCCAAAAATTAGCAAGAAATTAGTTGAATAAAATCAAGAAAATTACCTGAAAATACATTTTAAAGAAAAAAGAAAAAGGAGATGAGGAAAGTGCTTAAAATATTTAAATATATAATTATGATCATTAGAAATATAGTTTTTACATCTTTATTTTTTATCCAGACATTTTTCCCTTTTTAAAAATGATTTTCTAAATACACCATTTACTTGCAATTTGTGGAAAAAAGCTTTTTT
>NW_024656137.1:0-362 GCF_008729295.1 Plectropomus leopardus
TTTCTAAATACACCATTTACTTGCAATTTGTGGAAAAAAGCTTTTTTAGATTATTTTTTAAAACCTTTTCAACCACGTTGCCTGTTGTCTTTTTTTCTCATATTTTATAAGAAGTCAAATCAGAGTTCGAAGGGTTAAATCTGAAACAAACAAACCTCACCTGGTCGGCTCACCGTTACATTCAGAATTTATTTTAATCTTAAGATTCGATTCTGCGTTTATGTGTGTGTGTGTGTTTGTTTGTTTGTTTGTTTGTTTGTGTTTTCAGGATGAAAAGCAGAGACTGAGGGAGGAAAAGCTCCACCAAAAGACAGTAAGTGAGCATTGAGTATATAATATTTGGCAGTGCATCTCACAGTATT
>NW_024656138.1:0-351 GCF_008729295.1 Plectropomus leopardus
TATCATGAATGCAAAGTGAAAATATGGATCATTGCAAAACCACCCAGATGCAGACACGCAGACCTCCACGTGCACATGCGCAATAATATCTCCATTAGTGCATGCGCACGGGAGATCTTAACGAATTTGGAAATAACTAGTTTGATTATCTTGGTAAAGTATTTTATAAATAAATGTTTTCTTAAGACCTCTCCCATATTTATTATTTTTCTAAATGAGATAAAACTCCTTAAAACATCACTGAAATATTGCAAAATAGAAAAAGCCCCAAGACGGGAAACATCTACTGCTTCTAAAAGGTTACTTATAATTTGGTATGGCTCCTAAACAGATGCTAACATAAATTTAAAA
>NW_024656139.1:0-558 GCF_008729295.1 Plectropomus leopardus
GAGGAGGAGAGAGGAGAGGAGGAGAGGAGAGGAGTCTGCAGTTACTGTAAATCACAAACATCACTTTGTCTTGAAATCATTAAATTAGTTTGACCTGAATTAATAAATAAAAAATGAATCATCATTTAAAGTAAAAACAGCAGATTCACGTCAAACATCTAAAATCTCTCAGAGAAATAACACAATAAGATCTGATCGATCAACAGAAAAATAAAATCTTTCAGTCTCATCGTTCGTGTTTTAAGACAATAATCATCAAAGGGTTAAATGAAAACTATTTTGTTACTGAAACACTGATTTGTTTTTTGACAGTTTTTTGAGTTTTTGGATTCAGAGCGACACCGCCTTTCTGTCTTTGATCAGGCGTCTCGTTACGTGTCAGGGTCAGAGGTCAGAAACACGAAGACGACGACGGAGAGACAAAATCTTTTCATTCAATCCTTTCATTTTTTAAAATTTAATTATCACATTATTCTTTATTCATGGTGAAAAATAAAATAATATCAAAGATATAAAATGAACCGCTGTCTGTAAAACATTTACAACAATAATAATGAA
>NW_024656140.1:0-301 GCF_008729295.1 Plectropomus leopardus
ATATATATTTTTAAATATAAAAATTCTAACTCGAAAGAAATCACACCAGTTTGCTCATGTTTCAAAGGTTTAAATACTTGTGAAAGGTGCTTTAAAGCAAAACAAGAAAAGTGATGTTGCTCCAGGTTTCAGAGGATTAATTACAATAAAACTTCTGAGTTTTGAAGTAATTTTTTTTTCAACTGTGAACATCAGGGAGCAGTTTTTCTGCCGTATTTTATATGGGATGAAAACCGGTGAGCTCTCAGTCACCGATTTTGTATACATTTCTTAAAATGTTGGTTGTATTATTAGATAAATG
>NW_024656141.1:0-352 GCF_008729295.1 Plectropomus leopardus
GCCGTTTCTGAGGAAATTGCGGTTGTGAATGCTACGCTGCAGTGCTCAATGCTGAACAGCTTTACGCTGCACTGCAGTGCTCGCTTGAATTATGCTTAAGCTTTCCATTTAAAACACGTCTTGTTTTGTTTTAACCCATTAACGTCCTTCTGCTATATTTAGTATGTTAAGTAAAAGCCCTATAGATATTTTTCTGTAAGAGATAGAAACAGGAAATTTCCTTTAAGTCTCAAGACATGTGGAAACACATGTCAAAATCCAAAATTTCAATATTTGAAATGTATCATGGCAAAGTTGAAAGAAAAATAACTTTATAACTTTACTAATTGTATATGTTAATATATATCTATAT
>NW_024656142.1:0-439 GCF_008729295.1 Plectropomus leopardus
TTTTATTTCTGGGCTGCAACTAATTATTGTTTAAATTTTTTGATTAAAATACACTTTATTTACTTGATTAAAAAAAGGGGGGACATTAAAAAACTTATCATAGTTTTCCACATCCCATCCTAACTAGCCAACATGTTACAACTTCCTCTTATCTCTTCACAGGCCTTTGTTTTACATTAATGCACATTTCTTTCGCTTACTATAGCTGGATATTGCACATAATTTTTAAATACAATGAATCTGTGCACATCCCTTTAAATATATTTGCACATTCTTAACTCTGACAGTTCACATAATTTTAAATAGTAGATTATGTTAACTTAAAATATGTTGACTGCTATTTATATATGTATTTATATTCTATAACTTATTTATGTTTCTTGTTTATGCATCAAAATATCAAAGCAAATTCCTTGTATGTGAAAACCTATGGGCCACT
>NW_024656143.1:0-402 GCF_008729295.1 Plectropomus leopardus
TTTTATTTCTGGGCTGCAACTAATTATTGTTTAAATTTTTTGATTAATGTACACTTTATTTACTTAATTAAAAAAGGGGGGACATTAAAAAAATTTATCACAGTTTTCCAAACCCCATCCTAACTAGCCAACATGTTATAACTTCCTCTTATCTCTTTACAGGCCTTTGTTTTACATTAATGCACATTTCTTTTGCTTACTATCGCTGAATATTGCACATAATTTTTAAATACAGTGAACCTTTGCACATCCCTTTAAATATATTTGCACATTCTTAACTCTTACATATACTTACTTATTTTGAAATAGCAGATTATGTTAACTTAAAATATGTTTATTGCTATTTATATATTTATTTAAATTCTATAGCTTATTTATGTTTCTTGTTTATGCATCAAAACA
>NW_024656144.1:0-1095 GCF_008729295.1 Plectropomus leopardus
CATTTTTTCAACATGCCATACAATTGCGTTTTTGGGTGTTTTTGCAATTTTTTATGCTATAGCGTGTTTTGGCAGGCTCTTCTAAGCTGTTTACAACTATTTTCAGCTGTTTTTGGGAAATGTCCTTTTTTGACATTTTTGCCTTACTATAGCCTTGCATTTTTTGGTCATTTTTTTGACATGCAATTTTCTGGTGTTTTCGGCCCTTTTTGCAACTTTTTATGATATGGCGTGTTTTGGCAGGCTCTTCAAAGCTGTTTACAAGTGTTTACAGCTGTTTTTGGGAAATGTCCTTTTTTGACATTTTTGCCTTACTGTAGCCTTGCCCTTTTGGTCATTTTTTCGACGTGCAAAATTATGGTGTTCTTGACATTTTTTTCAACTTGCTATGCTATAGAGTGTTTTGGCAGGCTATTTAATGCAGTTTACAACTATTTTCAGCTGTTTTTGGGAAATGTCCTTTTTTTGCATTTTTGGTCATTTTTTTGACGTGCAAAATTCTGGTGTTTTCGGCCCTTTTTGCAACTTTCTATGCTATAGCGTGTTTTGGCGGGCTATTTAATGCAGTTTACAACTATTTTCAGCTGTTTTGGGAAATGTCCTTTTTTGACATTTTTGCCTTACTATAGCTTTGCCTTTTTGCTCATTTTTTCGACGTGCAAAATGATGGTGTTTTCGGCCCTTTTTGCAACTTTTTATGATATGGCGTGTTTTGGCAGGCTCTTCAAAGCTGTTTACAAGTGTTTACAGCTGTTTTTGGGAAATGTCCTTTTTTGACATTTTTGCCTTACTATAGCCTTGCTTTTTGGGTCATTTTTTCAACATGCCATACAATTGCGTTTTTGGGTGTTTTTGCAATTTTTTATGCTATGGCGTGTTTTGGCAGGCTCTTCTAAGCTGTTTACAGCTATTTTCAGCTGTTTTTGGGAAATGTCCTTTTTTGACATTTTTGCCTTACTATAGCCTTGCATTTTTGGTCATTTTTTTCGACATGCCAAATTATCGTTTTTTTGAGTCTTTTCGCAACTTTCTATGCTATGGCCATTTTAGCAGGCTGTTCTAAGCAGTTTCTAGCTGTTCTTGGGACAAGTCAAA
>NW_024656145.1:0-558 GCF_008729295.1 Plectropomus leopardus
TATTATTAAAACTTGTCAAGAAATTACAAAAAAAATTAAAATAAAATTACTCGAAAATTTATAATAAAAAAAAGATTAAAATAATAATAAAAAAATAAAGTGCTTAAGAATGTATACAAAAAACATAATAAAAATAATTTTAAAACGGAATATTGAGAATTATACATTTTTTTCCTAGACATTTTTTAAAAATTAAAAAATAAAACATTTTCTACTTATTTCATGCAATTTCTGGAACATTTCTTACCAAGCTGCTCTTTTCTTTCTTTTTTTCCTCATTTTTCAGAAGTAATTGCATTAGTTTGCTCAAAGTTCAAAAGGTTAAATACTCGGAAAAAGGCATCTGAAAGCAGCTAAAGAGAAGCGATGTCGCTATAGGTGACACTGATGCACCAACACAACCGTTTTTAACTCAGAGAGATGAAACAGCAGTCAAAAGCGGCCTGAAAAGCTTCTTAAAAAATTGGAAAATTATACGGGAAAATTAATAACAGGAAATAATAAGAAAAGAAAGTTTAAAAGAAGACCAAAAATGCTATATAAAACAAATTAAATAAA
>NW_024656146.1:0-805 GCF_008729295.1 Plectropomus leopardus
CCTCAGGTCTCTGCCGTTTCCTAAACATTTCACACTTTGTAAATCAGATACAATATATAAGATAAGGTATATTAAATTCAATAAAAACAGAGTAAAAAACATACAGCAGGAATCAAAATGATAATTAAAAAAAGCAAATTAACAATAATTTAGATCATTTAAAAAGCTTTTTAAATGATAATTTAAAAGCAAATACATTTTTGTCTTTCGTTGATTTCCTCGTGCTGCCTCACTCAGTCCTCAGGTCTCTGCCGTTTCCTAAACATTTCACACTTTGTAAATCAGCTGGGAGCAACAAGAGGTGAAGTAAGAGGTGAGACTGGCTGTCTGCCGCACGACGTCTCAGTCAAAAGGCCAACGACCTCCTGACCTTTGACCTCCATTAGGACCACACTAATAGCCAGGTGCTGCATCCTGTACCGCTTCCCAACAAAGACTATAGGGGACACAATAACTGCAACATTCCCATGACAACTCAAACCACGAGGCACATACAGGAAACAGTCTTATGTGTCAACTTCAGACACATTAAAACTCTCCTCCTGTTGAGGCATCATCTTCTTTTGTTTGTTTTCTTTCTCTCTTTCCATCTTTTGTCTGTTACCTGCCAAAGGACTATGCATGGAAATTAGCAGTCCTGCTAACTCTGACAATTTACATTCGTATTTTATACTGATGTTCATTCATATGCTAGGTCTCCATTAAATAAACATTTACATAAATTAATCGGTGTGTGTGTGTGGGGGGAATGATTCAGGATTTGGGATTGTGCAGCACTGTAGCCTACGTATGTGATTTTTATTAC
>NW_024656147.1:0-334 GCF_008729295.1 Plectropomus leopardus
TATCTTAAATATTCAATATGTTTTTAAAAGCTGCTCACAATCCCCAGTGTCCTAAAATATATCCATTAGATTATCGTGTAAATGTTCGTCTTAAATAATGACTACAAAACTTATTTTTTTCAAATGCCACAACATTGATGAATTATCTTTGCACTCATCAGTACTTTTTTTGTGTTATTCTAAGTGTTTGATTTTATTTGCTTCTGTATAATCTTCAGGGCAGTTAATTGCCAACACTGCTTATTTGTTTAATTTCTGGTACTTATCCTTGTTGTTGGGATTGCAGTTTAATACCAGTGTTTTTTTTGTCTATTTTCCTCTCCATTCAATTACT
>NW_024656148.1:0-672 GCF_008729295.1 Plectropomus leopardus
AGCAGTTGTGATAATCATGTGAGTATTTTAGCGGGAATACAAGTGACAAAGATGAATTGTGAAGTGTTACTTGTGCCGGTTAAAAGACGCAAAGATTTATTTTCAACAGTGTGAAAATGGAATTACACTCAACAAGCCTCTGAAGTCTGATTCCCTCGGAATTGAATGTTGCCAATTAATACCGCTGTAGTATCGGTGCTAATGAGTGACAAATTTCTGCTCCTCATATGTTAATCCAACCACTCCCATATTACTCTCTCTCTCTCACACAGACACACAACTCTGCAGATAATTTAAAAATACATCAAGTCTTACAGAGTGAATATGACAACTTGGGAACTCAGAAACATATAGGCAGATCTGGGTGGAGGGTGAGGGGAAGACAAGACCTTGCACATGGAGTGTTTGGTCTCTCAGACTCATAATCCTCAATAAACAGTGTAAACTCAGAAAGTCAAATATTTATCCCGAGTATCCCCACGCCTCTTCTCCTCTCCGTGTGCACACCGCTGTGGATAAATAAGCTTTTAAATTACTGAGGAGGACCGTCGATAAAGTTTAATAACATCAAGGTCAACTCATAACTGAAAAGCTTAATTATCCACCGACGTGTGCCCACGGGAAGGAGAAAAAGCGTGGGGGAACTCGGGGTAAATATTTGACTTTCCTGAG
>NW_024656149.1:0-555 GCF_008729295.1 Plectropomus leopardus
GATTAATTGCTTTGTCTATAAAAGGTCAGAAAATAGAGAACAAAAGCCTGAGGGGACGTCCTCAGATGCCTTTTTTTTTGTGTGTTTTTTTACTTGATTATTGTTTTAAAAGAGCAATAAATTATGAAAACAGACGAGATGAAAATGATGATTTTAGTGGTAATCTGCAGGGATGGACTGAGTGTGTGTGTGTGTGTGTGTGTTGATGTGTAAAAACAGTGGCCTGTTCCTTTAAATGCTATGTATAATAACTCATGTTGAGCCGCTGCAGCGTTCACACGCACACTGAACACTTTGTGTTAATATCCAGCTGCTGCTGCTCACTGGCGTGCGACATGGCGGCGGGACGGCGACGGCGCTCTGTCAGACTCTGGAGGTTTGAGTCGACGCCTGCGGGCCTCCACGGTGTGAACCAGGCCGGGCTGAACGTCCCGCTGCTGCAGAGGACACGCCGACAGCATTCACATCGAAACGTGTTCTCAGATTTTCACCCTGAAGCTCAAACATTTATCTGTTTCACTTTATGTTTGTTTTTTTGGGGATTTTTCTTTTTAA
>NW_024656150.1:0-326 GCF_008729295.1 Plectropomus leopardus
AGCAAAATTAAACAATAAAGGAATAGTTCTTCACTTTGGGAAATTCGATTAGATGAAAAGATTGATATCACTGTTATATCTCCACTGTAAATATACAAAGCTACCACCAGCTAAGGCTAGCCAATATATTGATATTATATTGATAGATAACTTAGATTTTGGAAATCATAATATCATAAGTGTCTTTTTCTGGTCTTAAAGCCTGCATTATCTAAAACCTTCTATTTTTTGCCTTTACCAGCTTAGTTATCCACATTACTGATGATTATTTACCAAAACTGTCATTGTGTAAATATTTTGTAAAAGCAGCAACAGTCCAGCCCTAA
>NW_024656151.1:0-237 GCF_008729295.1 Plectropomus leopardus
GGTTTATCTATTTTTCGGGCACAATTTATTCATAAAATATGACCTTGAGACTTCTAACACACCCATTATTCACCGAGCTCGGCTCCTGATTCATGAATTCAGGGTCAAATGATGAGAAACAGCAGGAGCGCGGAGTTTATGATTATTTCTCTCTTTATGAGCTCATTTGTTATTTTTGAAGTCAGAGCATGAAGAAAGGGCACAAACGGGCGCAGACGATTATTATCCTGGTGCTCG
>NW_024656152.1:0-269 GCF_008729295.1 Plectropomus leopardus
CCCCCCCCTTCTTCAATCTCAACCTACCGCTTGCTTGCCCCCTTCACTCCATTCCACCAAGGGGGGACCACGTCTGCACTGACTATAGTACTCGTATGTGTCTGTCCCCCAACTAAGCCACGTATGACACTTCTGTTTGCCATGCCCGAGTGATGCATTCTCTCGCTCCCTCCCGTTATATATATTTCTTCGTTAACACACACACCCGCCCACACTCACAAGCACACTTCACCCCAGCCTCCCCGCCCCTCCTATGGAGTGGTCATAAC
>NW_024656153.1:0-235 GCF_008729295.1 Plectropomus leopardus
AAACGGCACAGACACCTACGCCCAGCTCAGAGACAGCTGTGTGTTTGAGGGGGAATGTGAACATTTTCCACTAAAGAATGAACCAAAAGAAAAGGACTTATAAAGCTGTGAAATGTTAGACTTTTACTTGTATTGTTGTGCTCACATTTATTTTCATTTATTTATTTACAGAGACAAAACAATCAACATTTCTTAAAATGTATCACTGGTGTTCTAAATACCAGTTTTAATGGTA
>NW_024656154.1:0-552 GCF_008729295.1 Plectropomus leopardus
CCGGTTAGAGACAAACTGCTGCAGCTGCCCGAGTCCTCCTTCAGCTCCGAGTCCTGCGGACGGGTGAGACGTGTTTGCCGAGTCCTCCGGAGGAAATCAGGACTCGGCCCTGTTTCTGTGCAGACAGCACTTCCTTGTTTCCCGGTCATGTGCTCCGCTACGGAAGCCCGAGTCAGCTGACCTGGAGACGTCAAGCTCCCCAGCGTGACTAATGACTACAAATAACAGTTTTTACTATTATTACAGTCATTTTACACGGTTATAGTCTTATATTTTCTCTATTTCTCGTTTTTTAAATTATAGTTTTTTTCAGGTATTTCTCCTCTATATATTTTTCTTAGATCATTTTGATGTTAATAGCGTTTGGGGTGATTTTTCCCCCCTCAATACTTTAATAATAATTTTGAGGTTTTTGGGTGGTCTTTTTTACTTTATAATGCGATACACTTAATAAATAGATGCAATAAATAAATTGCTTTTAGTGTGGGTTTTTTTGTATAATTTTGGTTGGATTTTTTCCACATAAAACAAATTACAACTTTTTACAACTTA
>NW_024656155.1:0-1004 GCF_008729295.1 Plectropomus leopardus
CACACACACACACACACACACACACACACACACACACACACACACATACACATAGACACATACACGTAGGCGAGGCTGTGGCGGCTTCAGTGTGCGGCCAGCCTCTGTGCTTTGTTGGCTGCTCTGTGTGCTTGTTCAACATGTCTTATTAATGACACTATTACAGGCCCGTTTCCTCCACTGTGTCTGAGCGCCGGCGCTCTCATACAGGGCTCTTTGACACGTTATACCTGGGCGTAGGCGTGTGAAATTACACGTGCACAGTTGCTATTATGGCCCGGCCTGGCTCTCATTTTCAGAACGCAGCACTTTTTGTATTATTGATGATACAGCGCCGTGTCAGGCTGTGTGAGTGTGTGTTATGACCCTCATGCTGCTTCTCAGGGTGGGAAACAACCACCAGATACCCAGCGAGTGTTTGTCTGTGAGGACGGTCAAATCCTCCGGTGTCCAGCTGTTTTAGGAGGCCTGACGAAACATGTTTACATTAAATTAAAGTTTTCAGTAAACAGTCATGAAAGATGTTGTCATTTAGAACAAATCAATGTTTACAGCAGCCTAAATCAGCTGCAAGTAAAGTTGGTTTTTGCTTTAAATGTAATTATGCAGTTTCTTTGTTTTACCCAGCAGATATGATATATATATATAAATAATTCCCAACAGGAGTGCTTAGAGACACTGTCAACACTACAACTGGCTCAAGCTTGTGTACTTATAGAGATTTTTAACATTAAGGACTGTTAACAAACGCACAAATTCTCATCACAGCTGTCCAACATGAATTGAAGACAATTTATTTGTTCTCCAGGAAAAAGGTTTTCTTTTTTTTAACACAAGTACATAGTGCAGTAAACAAAAGACACACATATAAACACACCCTCGAGCATGACAGTGTATTAAGTACACTGCAGGGCCTGGTTTCCACACACTTTCACTGACAAAATTTCCAAACTTTTCCAGGATTTTTCAAGGATCCATAAATTTCATGTGTTAAATGTTGTGAC
>NW_024656156.1:0-329 GCF_008729295.1 Plectropomus leopardus
CTTTTTTCTTTCTTTCTTCTTTTTTTATTCCTTTTTTTTTAAATGTGCATGCTTAAAAAAAAATCTCAATTTACTAATATCTTGCATCTGGAACAGCTCTGATAAGTTGCTTACTGCCTTTTTTTTGAAAGAAATCACAAGAAAATTAGCTGAAACAAGTAAAACAGTAAAAAGAGTAAAGAATTTTTTTTCTCTTCTTTTCCTCTTTTTCTAAGACACTGTTTTTAAAAATAACTTTCTAAATACACTAAATTCTTGCAATTGGTGGATCATTTCTTATCGAGTTGCTCATTGCATTTTTTACAATTTTTTTAAAAAAATAATTGCGC
>NW_024656157.1:0-366 GCF_008729295.1 Plectropomus leopardus
AAAATGAGCTAGCGAGTCCAAATGTTGCTGTTTTAAGCCTAATCTTTCCACACGAGCGCGTGGTGCTTTAAAGATTAAAACAGCCTCTCCTTTAAGAAGCAGCTCTCAACTTCTGGACGCCTTTAAAAGATTTGGACTTAATTGCTGCAAATTAACAGACTCGCTCCTGGGGATTTGTGAATAAACGGGTGAAATCTGCTTTCTTTTTCCCCCCCAAAAAAGAAGAAAAAGGACTCTGTCTGCACGTGTCTGCATGAGTGGGCGTCACTTTTCTGTTTTTCAACCTTTTTTACCTGATGCAGTTTGATTTCTTGTCCAAAAAAAAAAAAAAAAAAAGGCAATGAGAAATGTTCCACAAATTGCAAG
>NW_024656158.1:0-312 GCF_008729295.1 Plectropomus leopardus
ATATACTAAATATATGTCTAATCGTGCAAAAGAAACTGATAATATTCCAATTTCATGGACCTGAGAAGAGACACCTGCACCTTAAAGGTTTGAATTATTTTACAAAAATATTATATTAAAGACAGTAATAACTAGCTGTTACAGAATAATATAATGTTGAGGCACATTTTGGCAAGTTTTGTTGTTTTTTTTTTTAACTTTTTTTTAAAACCAAATCTCAGGTCAAGATTTTTTTTTTTTAAATAACTTTTTGTGATTTTGAATATAAAAGTATGTCACAAAATTAAATTTTAAATATATATTTTAAAAGAC
>NW_024656159.1:0-583 GCF_008729295.1 Plectropomus leopardus
CTGCTCCTCTCCTCCTCCCCACAGAAACTACACAAGCGCTGAGACAGATCCTTCCCTGTGTGTCTTTTTCCACTAACTCCTCATTCCCTCCCCTACAATCAATACTCCAGGAGGAGGGAGATCCTTCTCTGCGGGCCTCGCAGAAACGCCCAGTAAAGTCAAGTCAGAGACAATCACACACCTGTTGCTCGCAGAGCCAAAAGGCCAACAGGCTTTCCACCCCATCAAAACCACTATAAGCACTGGTGTGTGACATCACATGCAGCCATTAAAACATTTCCAAACCTGCTTAAAGCATTATTCATAAGCATGCCAATCACTACATGCAGAAATGTTTTTTTTTTAAAAAGACATAAATACAAACTGCTCTTTCTGGGATGAACACGCTGAAGCTGTTTACCACTTTTTTTGGCACTGTTCTCACACCGAGAAACCATATCTCTACAGACTTTACATTATTTGGGGAAAATGTGGTGTTTGGCTTCCTCAAGTGTGTAAAAGACGAAGACAAAATCTATTTCTTAGATTCATTTTGTAATGATTCTATCAAAGTATTTTATCCATAAATGTACGTTTAGCATTG
>NW_024656160.1:0-325 GCF_008729295.1 Plectropomus leopardus
AATGATTCTATCAAAGTATTTTATCCATAAATGTACGTTTAGCATTGAAAAAGCACTAATATTGTTGCTTTTCTGAAGGATACTGAACATTACACACAAGTTCTCAAGACAATTGATATCTGTAATTCTTAACACTATCTTTGTTTAACCCTTTGAAACCAGGAGTGACATCACTTTTCTCGTGCTGCTTTCAGACCACTTTCACTAGTATTTCAACCTCTGAACCCAGAGCAAACTGGTGCAATTTTATTTTATTTTCAAAAAAAAAAGGAAAAAGATAATGAGCAACTTCGTAAGAAATGTTACACAAATTGCAAGAAATTAA
>NW_024656161.1:0-817 GCF_008729295.1 Plectropomus leopardus
AGTACCAAAAAAAAAAACCCTAAAAAATTTGCACATAAAAGGAAAAAATAGAAAAGTAAAAAAAAAAAAAAAAGAAAGAAAAACAAGGAAAAATTGTAATAATTCTATAAAAATAATTTTAACTATGTAATATTAAAATTTGAAATATAGCTCTCAAAAAAAATCCTAGCTTTTAAAAAAATAATTTTCAAAAATCTATGTATTTCTTACAGTATGCAGAACACTTCTTGCCAAGTTGCTTATCGCCTTTTTCACAATTTTTTGTCATTCCAATGTGTAACCCCAAACCCGCAGCACAAGAAAAGTGATTCCTATCCCGGTTTTAAAGGGTTCAGTATTATAACATGCAGGTACTTGATGTATTTGAAAATTGTGAGGCGTCAAAGGTGCTAAAAGGTTCTTTTTCTTTTCTCCACAGACTTTGTTGTTGATGCCACGAGGAAAGGCAACAAGATCCGCTTTGCCAACCATTCGGTCAACCCCAACTGCTATGCAAAAGGTAAGACGAGCAGCAGAAAGCACCGATGTTAATAATACTCCAGTTAAACCGAGCTAACACGTCCGTTCTCTGCAGTGATGATGGTGAACGGTGATCACAGGATAGGAATTTTTGCTAAAAGAGCCATCCAGACTGGAGAGGAACTCTTCTTTGACTACAGGTAATTTAAAAAAAACCCAAAAACAAGTCACTTAACCCCCCTCAAGTTCTATTCAATAATATTTCAATGTGCAGTAGCTGTGATTATTATTATCCAGCCTTTGATTAAATCCTTTTTTCTGTTCTGATGGTGCGTTTTTAAAATTAATTAATTAATTT
>NW_024656162.1:0-676 GCF_008729295.1 Plectropomus leopardus
GTTGTTAGTTACTTAATTCCCTTTATATTTAAAAAAAAATATCTTATTTTGCATTTTTATTATTTTTTACACTCCTATGATTCCATTAAACAGAAGTTCACACAATTAAGTTACACTGTATATCACATTATATAGTATACAGGATCACCAAAACCAAAACATGCAATTTCACACAAACAAAACAAAGACATGATGGAGAGGAGGGAGAGAGAGGCATACCTTGTTCTGCCATCATATGTGCAAGGCCTTGAGAACATAAGAGAAGGAGAAAAGAGAGGGAAGGGAAAGAGTGTCAGAGAACAGTTAATAACAGAGCACCCATAGTTTCAATACTCTTTGGTATTGTGATGCTACATGTTTTTCCAGGAGGGAAAGCATGACATCAGGACACGCTAACTGCTCACATAAAGTTTCATGTGACTTTCTTCATTAGAAATATCAGCATTGTAGTAGAAGTGATAACCTGCAGAGAAACAGTAGAGAATCTCTAAAAAATTAGAGATTGTGAAGTATCATGCACCTCCACGGTTTTGCTCCTCAGACAGTGACTTGTCTTCTTAAATATTTCACAACATCAAAAATGAATATTACTATAGCTGGTCTGACTACAGCAAAAAAAAATGCTTTATGTTTGAGGCTTCCACATTCTCTCACAAGATTCCATACGATAAATTTT
>NW_024656163.1:0-797 GCF_008729295.1 Plectropomus leopardus
TCTTTGGCCGAGTTTTGTGAAGTTGCTCAGTGCCTTCTCCTCTTGTGCCTTTGAAAGAAATCAAGTCACTTTCTCAGGTTTCAAAGGATTCATGTTTTCTCGTTGTGTGACTGAGTGAGTCCGAGCGGCTCGTCGGTGAAGAGAAAACACAGACACTTTGTCGTCTTTTTACTCTCCACAAACTGAACCGTCAGGTGGAGGATGAGGAACTCGACACTGAGATAAAACTCCAGATTAAAAAAAACACAAAACAATAGCAGTCTTGTTGTAGAAATGACAGAAAAACCTGTGAGAACCTGTCCTGACATGTCCCTTTAATGAGGCCGCTGCATCCACAGGCGCCGCTCTGAAGCCACAGATCGATGGCGGCGGAGACGACTCTGACAAGGTTGAGTCGCAGAGGTGAAGACAATCACGGCATTTTTCAATCTGCGGGCCGGAGCGCGATCCTCACAGTCAGACCGCCGCTCGCCGCTCCTTCACTTCTCTGTGGCGTCGATCGATGTTTCAGCTTTTCCCCCTCGCTCTGGTTCTGTCAGAGCCATCAGGATCTCCCGCTGCACCACCCTGACACTCCTGGGTCACACTTTGACCCCCGCATTGTGAATTAACCCTTTGAGACCAGATCAAACTGGCTTCATTTCTTTTAAAAACACGCAGAGAAGGGCAACAGGTAACTTAACAAGACTTTAAAAAATTTAATTTTTACCTGAAATTACCTGTAAATTAGTATGAGAAAAGTAAAAAGCAAGAAAATGTCTCTCAAAAAGTGCTGGACAGAAAAAATAACAAAATAA
>NW_024656164.1:0-747 GCF_008729295.1 Plectropomus leopardus
CGCTGAATCTCTGCACTTTCTACCCCAAAACATCACAAGTTTGAGGCTTCCCTCACTGCTTTCTGGCACAGAGAGAGAGTAGCTAATGTGCACAAATATTGATTGAACTTTCCTCAGTCATGGAAATAACTTATTGGCATTTTAAATTTATGTGGTGTTCTTTAAAAACGGTTCAATAACAGGATCTACCCTAGTACAGTGGATCTTGGGGTGTCTAGTCTAAATATTGTAAAAGGAGGTACATTTTTTTACTTTGAGCTCTAAAGGGTTTAACTAAGTTAACATTCTATTATTTTACATATCTCCAAAATTAAAGACAAAAAAGCAATATTTGTTGCACTTTGTGACATATTAACTTAAAAACAATTGCCTTTTACTCCTCATTTTACACATGCTGCTTTATTGCAATACCTTTTTTACTTTGCCCAAAGTTTTTTGATCAACTTACCATCATTTACTGCATCAGTTACATCTTTTGATATTCAGTGTGCTTTGATTTGAAGGGCAATAACCAGGAACTTTTAGTTCAAATATTAAATAAATCCAAACAATTTATTAAAAATGACATGAAATTAAGTAGTTTCTGCTGTATCCACAGTGGCTTTATTTTACTCTTTTTCAGCTATTGCTCAAGACAACAAATTGATCATTTTTTATCACTTTTTCACTTTAAAACATTTTTGTTACCAACATCCAAAAACAGAAAAATGGATGGGTTTTTTTCAGTCAGGGTGTCTGGGGAAAAAA
>NW_024656165.1:0-550 GCF_008729295.1 Plectropomus leopardus
ATATATATAGATACATATAACTTAATTATAGCCTACAGGCTTTTGGGCTGATCTTTGAGCTTACAACAAAAACATGATCAATGGGTGCAATGCAAACTTCTATCAGCAGATGCCAATGTGGAGCGAACCGGTTTCAAAATGTTTCAAAGAGTCGAATTTGCCATCTCTAAAAAAACACATACCTGCTGTTTACATGAGTAGTTCCTCGCGCTCTTCTTCTCTTCTTAGTATTAGTAACAGTTGACGTCGCGCGAGGGAAAGCTGTCATGAAGAGCGCTAAACTGATTCTTACAAATCATCAGAAATACATATAAATAAAAAAATTAAATACCTGCAGACTCAAGTCTGTGAGCTGAAGGCGTTTTCTGCAGATAATTGCAACACAGTCACAGTCACTCAATGATTTAACTTAAAAAAAAAGGATCTGTATCATGTTTAACATAACTACTTTTTATGTTTAACTGGTTTATACCTTGCCAAAAAAAGCATTTTTTCCCATGCAGTCACAGTTCACAAATAATAATAATAATTATATGTATCTCTCTCTCTC
>NW_024656166.1:0-1004 GCF_008729295.1 Plectropomus leopardus
TGTGTGTGTGTGTGTGTGTGTGTGTGTGTGTGTGTGTGTGTGGTTTCCTTTTGATACTGAACAGAGGTTACTGCTGCTGAGGAGTTACATTTCAGAACCAGTTATTTTGTCTGCCACTGTATGCCAACACTATATCATCACTGATGAGAATTTCCTTGATATTAAGTAATGTAAGTGTGCCTGAGCACGTGCATGCATGCATAAAGTGAAAGAAGAAAAACTAATGAGCAGTAGTCTGGCTCCGCAATGCCTACCGCGTCACTGACTTCACTACACGTTTCTGGTCATCCCCACACAGTGAAACCACATGACATATTTTATGCCAGTGTTTGTCAGTGTTCACTGGCTCTCTGGCTTTTACACGCATTATACGCTCATTTTCATATTTCCTGCAATCCTTGCCACCACCTGTCTCCCTCTCTCCCTGTCTCTCATTCAAACTGGGACCAAAGTCTAATCAAACAGTAATACCAGGAAGGGCTCATCAAATACCTAATATATCACCTAAAATGTATTCAGAAACATATTTTAGTCTCCCATTTAGTTGTAATAGCAGGACTTTGCCAACAGGAAGTGGTCCCCATGCTGTTTCAGAACAGAGGCCGATAAAACTGAGATCAAACATTTAAATTAAGTAGCACTGATCAAATGTAAAGTAAGATTATGTTAGTTAGTTGCATATTTTTCATTTAAATGTTTCAGAAACATGTTTTTGGATTACTTTTTAACCCCTTGAAACCTGGATCAACATCAATTTTCTCATGCTGCTTTTCAGTTCCTTAACAAGTACTAAAACCTTTGAGCCCGAGAACAGGTTTGATGTTCTTAAAAGAAAAAAACACGGGAGAAAAGACAATCAGCAACTTGCCATGAAATGTTCAGTGAACTGCAGAAAATTTGTAAAAGGTGGCAAAAAATGACCTAGGCTAAAAATAAATAAAAAAATAAATAAAGGGAAAAATCATTAGAAAATGATCAAGTAGCTATGGAAAATATAAAGAAAA
>NW_024656167.1:0-550 GCF_008729295.1 Plectropomus leopardus
CGGGAAGACTTAGCTGCATTGTCATAGGCTTTATGGTTATGATGTTCTTCTCATATTAATCTGAAAATCCAACACGTTATGCAAGTGATGGAAAATATGGGTTTACAGAGAAGAACATCATAACCATAAAGCCTATGACAATGCAGCTTAATTTTCCCGGTATAAACACAGTTCTCTTTTCTCACTTTAACAGCCCATCACAAAATGAATGTCTTGGTTGAACTATTACTCGGACAAAACAAATGCCTCCTTGGGCTGAAGGGAAATTGCAATTGGAAGGGGAATTGCAACACTACAGTGTGACATTTTGTGGACCAAACACTTTATAATCAAGAAAATGACCAGAAAATCAATTGCTAATTAAAAAAAAAGTTTTTAAGTTGCAGGCTTAGGCACTAACCTTTTTGACCTCATGTGTCAAAGGTCAACACCTTGAATGCGCAAGCTTAGAAGGCATTGTAGTGATCAGTGGTTCGCAACCTTTGAGTCGGGATTTCAGGGGATCAAATATGATTGAGAGGAAAATATATTTCTGTCATATTTTCTATCA
>NW_024656168.1:0-513 GCF_008729295.1 Plectropomus leopardus
CAGTGCCCCTGTGCTTAGGTTTGGGAGGGGCACGGGTGCATGTGAGTTTTTATTTATAAAAAACATATATGGTTATTTAAAAAACAATAACAATAAAATAAAAAGGGTTTGGTCCACATGTTCAGGAGGGGCAGAGGAAGGATTGGTTACGTAGTTTCTATGGTTTACAGTTGTCTGGGTGCATTAATCAAAGTTGTAGTGCTAAAATTGCAGTTTAAATAATATATAATATAGCATATAATACTATATATCTAAAATTATTCTCTCACACAGAGAGGAATAGTGGGGGCAAATAGAAGACGAAAAATTAAAAATATAAGAAAATATTTTTATTTTAAAAAAATAGATGAGACAAATAAAATATTAATGATATAAAATAGAATTATGTAAGTGCTACAAGTAAAATCAAGTGCTAAAATAATTAAAACACACCAAAGCACACTTTGGTTTGGAATAAAACGTGAAGTGATAAGATAAGATCATCCTCTATGAGTCCCACAACGAGGAAATGTG
>NW_024656169.1:0-414 GCF_008729295.1 Plectropomus leopardus
CACATACAAATTGTTTGTTTGTTTGTTTTTTAATAATTATTATCTTTTAAAAAAACTTTTTTTACCCTTTAATTTTTTTAGGATTTTTTGTGGTTATTTCCTTTCTTTTTTTTTATTTACTTTTTTTGCTTATCTTTAAGTCGTTTCTTCCTTGTTATTTTTTATTTTATTTTTTGTATGTATTTTATATTTATGTATTTTTTACTAATTTCCTGCTGTTTTTTTGGCCATGCCTTGTACTGTTGCGCTTTGCTTTTTACCCATGTCTTTGAAAGAAGTCAAACCACTTTGCTCTAGTTTTAAAGGACTGAAGCAGAGCAAAAAGTGGACTAACAGGGAAGGGGATTCAGTTCTTTTTATCATCACATTGTCAGTTCATTTTGAGGGCATGTTTCCCTTTTTGGTCTCTGATAG
>NW_024656171.1:0-222 GCF_008729295.1 Plectropomus leopardus
TAGGCTGTCATTGGCAGCCACATTCCTCCTCAGTGTGTTTGATTAGCTGCAGCTTCTCTGCGAGCCGACCGCAGGGGCCCTCGGCTCTTGCTCGGGGTCCCCGGCAGCGGCGGCGGCCTGCGTTTTCTCCGGGAGCCTCCGACATTAAAGGCTGTTGCCTGCTTTTTCGGTCGAAGGTTAACTTTTACAGAATTGCGCTCCGGCAGCCGGGGGCCTCGAGGA
>NW_024656172.1:0-548 GCF_008729295.1 Plectropomus leopardus
ATGTGAGTGATATTGCTGTTTTTAAACAACATGACAGTGTGTTCATCTCTGTGTTTTGGTGTTTTACAGACGTCTGGACGGTAACTTCATCTGCCGCCTGCCCGCCTCGTCCTTCAGAGGCCTGCGCTCTCTGCGTCACCTGAGGCTGGACGACAACATCCTGACTGAGGTCCCTGTTCGGGCTCTCAGGGACCTGATGGAGCTTCAGGCTCTGACCTTCGCCCTCAACAACATCCGCTACGTCCCTGACGGAGCGTTCAGCTCCCTCACACAGCTGCTGCTGCTGTCAGTGTCTCTGTGGCCCAAACTCAGCATCACTGTTTGCTCATATACTTATTTATTGTGACTGTCATTATCATTAGCACTATATAAATATTAGTGTTAGTAATATCATTAGTATTAGTATCAGTGTTAGTAATATTACTAGTATTAATATTAGTGTTAGTAATATTATTAGTACTAGTGTTAGTTTAAGTGTTATTGTTAGTATTAGTGTCAGTGTTAGTAATATTGTTAATATTAATATTGGTGTTACTAGTATTATTAGA
>NW_024656173.1:0-547 GCF_008729295.1 Plectropomus leopardus
GAAAGACTACAAAAAGACACAAACACAAAGAGGCACAAAATGACACAAAAAAGACACTGAGACTTGAAGACTTGAAGAGACCTAAACAACTACAAGAACACAAAACACCCACAAAGAGACACAAAACGACCAAAAAAGAACCCAAATTCACCACCGTATGACACAAAATTACCTCAAAGAGACACAAACAACCACAAAAGGGAACAAAAAACAAGAGAGAGACACAACGACCACCATAAGACACAGTTTTGAAACTGGCCCAACATGATGAAAAATCAGACCATAAAACTGTTAAAACTGCAGACAAACCACCAAAAACTACGAGAAATGAATTCATCGGAGAGGCGTGTCATCGATTGTTTGGGTGATCTATCGGGTGTCGTGACCTCAAACTGCGCGTCAAACAACAATCGACGTCTGAGACAGTAAACAAAGGCGAAAAAATCTGCCTGACTTTAATCAAAACCAAAGAGAAATATATGAATAGAAAGTAAAAGTAGCCTGTTTTTTAGGTCCAGATGCTTAAATTTAAGATAATGCATTCTTC
>NW_024656174.1:0-260 GCF_008729295.1 Plectropomus leopardus
TTGATTTTTAAAATTTTGTCGATTTGTATTTTCTTTTTTTTAAATTTAATTTAAAAGGAAACATTTTGGTGATTTTTTTTTTTCTTTAAAAATATTTGACTTTTTTTTTTAAAGAAAAGAAAAAAAACAGGTTTGTTAGGCATGTTTTCTTCAAAAATCACAGAAAAATTACATTTATTTCTGAGGGCCTAACACATCATGTGTTAATATACGGATTTGTAAAACAAACTTCCATGACTTTTCCAGGTTTTTCATGACTG
>NW_024656175.1:0-918 GCF_008729295.1 Plectropomus leopardus
AAAAAAAAAAATCTTTTACATCTACTAATGTCTTTTTTTGCATCTCTCTCGTTTATTTTGCCGGTAACACTATTTTCTTTGGCGCTCATGGTTTCAGTAAAATTAACTTAATAATTGAACTGTAGAGAACCTTCCCAAGCTGACACTGTAAGTATGTCCATATTGACAAAAGTTTAAACATTTATACATATTGTATGGGCTTTTATTTGAAGTTTTACCGTATATCACTGTCAAAATATCTTGTCATTTATCTTAAATAACAGCTTTTTATTTTCCAGCAAGTTTGAAAGGTTTTCATGGATAGAGTTTGAGAGTCAGTGCACCTACAGGAACCATCTGTCCTCAAACACCTTCAGCCCAGCCCCCCCTGCAAACCGGACCCCCGCCCGGGAATGTCGCGCTCGGCCCTCCTGCCCCTCGGTGTTGGGGCCTCGGCTCCAGATGCCCTGTTTCTGCTGCACCGGCGCCTGTTGTTGGCCGAGGAGGAGGCTGAAGCTCTTATTCAAGACATGGGGGCACTGGGGGTTTCCAGGGACCAGATCTTGGGATCTGCAGAGAGAATAGATGCCACTCAGCGTCCTGGAAGTCCTCTGAAGATGCGTCGCTGTGACTCTTTAGTGAGCCGGGTGTGTCGCATTGAAAGTCTGCTGCAGACCCTTAAACTCACCGTCTTCCGCCTGGAGACCGAGAGAGAGCTGGATCCCTCTCACACAGGTAAAGGCTGATATGTAATCCTATTAACCCCTTAAAACCCTCAGCAAATTGGCTTGATAATGTCAAAAACATGGGAGAAAGGCAATAAGAAATTTAAGAAGGAATGACCCAGAAATGAGCAATAAAATAGTAAAAAGTACAAGAGAACTACCTGATACTGACCCCCCTCAAAAAAAAGGAAAAAAAATCAAAACAAATAACCCC
>NW_024656176.1:0-458 GCF_008729295.1 Plectropomus leopardus
GGGAAAGTGCATGAAAATTACCAGAAAATTTGTATAAATAAAAAAAAATAAATTGGGGAAAAAAAAGTTTAAAATTAGGATAATTTTGCGACATAATTTTGATATAATTATAAATATAGTTTTCCTCTTGCTTTTTCTTTTTTTCCCTTGTAATTTTTCCCTACCTTATAAGAAAGATGAAAACATTTCTAAATCTTCTAATCTCTTACCAAGTTGCTCATTGACTTTTCCCCAGGTTTTTTGAAAGAAATCAAAACAATTTGTCCTGGTTTCAAAGGTGTCTGACAGCAGCAGGTTTTAAAGGGTTAAAAGACCACTGTCCTTTTGTGTCTCTAATAATACAACAGCACAACCCACTGAAAAGACAAAAACTAAAGCAGCATAATATCACATTTATGGTGACAAACAATGAATTTCAGCACATCTGCATGTTTTAGAAAGCCCTGGTTATGACTTTT
>NW_024656177.1:0-1420 GCF_008729295.1 Plectropomus leopardus
AAGACTGTGTGTGTGTGTGTGTGTGTGTGTGTGTGTGTGTGTGTGTGTGTGTGTGGGGTTCTCTCTCCTGCAGTGAAGGAACCGTTCTGCAGTCAGTATCGTTGCGGCTCTCTGCTCGGCAGCGGAGGATTCGGCTCCGTGTTTTCAGGCCAGAGACTCTCTGATGGACTGCAGGTCAGACCGCTCGCTCATCGAGTTTGGACTTGATATCGACGTTAACCTTCTCTCACTGGAGGAGGAAGTGATGTCACTGACGGTTTCTGCTGCTGCGGGCGTAAACACGTTTTCTCTCCTTTTTGTCCCTCCAGGTTGCCGTTAAACAGATTTCCAGTGACAGAGTTCAGCAGTGGGCCAGACTGGTGAGTGACGCTTTCTTCATTCACTGTTAGTACGGTCATGGAAAACCTGGAAAAGTCATGGAATTTGCAGATAGCAATTTACAAGCCTGGAAAAGTTTTGGAAATTTTGTTTTGCAAACCTGTATAATAACACGTGGTGTGTTCATGGGCTGTCAGAAATAACTTTACAAATCTGCAATGAAAAAAAACTGACGAGGATAATGCGTGGTCTTAAAGATAACCCTTAAAATCCTGGAAATGTATCGGTAAAACGTGCATGAACCCTGATGATGGATTTCTGTTTCTGAATGGGACATCTTTTAAATGTTTTATCCAGTTTACTGAGAAATAAATGAGAATGTGAGTCACCGGGGAAACTTTAAAAATGACTCAAAATATGAATCAGTCCTCCAAACTCGTCTGCTCCTCCAGTGATCAGAAAATACACTCAAATCAATTCAGTGATAAATAAACCGATGACCGTGTGGACACAGACGCTGGGTCAGCTCTGCCCTCTGCTGGACTGACAGGTGAGTCGCAGTGGTGGGTGGGGGCGGCCCCCCGGGTTTCCATGGAAACCTGTGACGTTCAGTAAATGACGCCGCAGGATTTCCCCTCAGTGATAAACTCATTTCTTATTCATCACAAGTTTAACGGGACCCCCCCCCACCGCACAAAACCACCTGAACACACCTGCAGACGCTGACTCAGAGCAAAAAAACCCAAATAAACCAAACTGGAGTTCCAGAGAAAACAAAAAAACTCGACTCATAATAACAAAAAAACACCGAATGATAATTAACATGAACTTTACTCGACTGAAACACCAGAAACATCCGGCATGTTTATCAAAACAGACATCAGTATTTTAATCTAGATAGCTTCAATCTACTGTTCATTTCTCTATTTTGATCATTTGTTATTTATTAAGTTGTTTTTTCTGAAAAGAGCTGAAATATTTAGTCACTGAGAAATTAAACCGTTTCTCAAAAAAATTTAAACATCCTCATTTTTTTTTGTCCAACATAAAAATAAAACAAATATATTTGTATTTTGGATAAAATAAAAATATTTTGACCACT
>NW_024656178.1:0-633 GCF_008729295.1 Plectropomus leopardus
TTCTTTAGATTTTAAATATATAATTAGTATTTTTCAATTTATTTGATACTTTTCAACAATTTCATTTGTCTCTCTTTTTTTAAACTTTCAGGTTATTTCGTTGTCACCTTTTTACAATTAATTAATTAATTATTTTTTTTTTATTTTTGCAATTTGCAAGATGCTGATTGAATAAATAAAATAATTAATAAGAAGAAATATATGTGCAGTATGTACAGAGAACAAACAAATATATTTAAAATATAATTAGTCTTTTTTAAAATGTATTTGATAATTTTCCAACAATTCCATTTGTCTCTTTTTTTCCCAGGTCATTTCCTTGTCACCTCTTTACAAGTAACTAATTAATTTATTTATTATTTCAATTTGCAAGATGCTGATTAAATGAAATAAAATAATAAGACACAAAACAACAACAAAAAAGAGCAAGAAAAAATAAAAGAAATGTGCAAACAAGTGCAAGGAATTACCTGAAATTAGGAAGGAAAAAAAGAATAGAAAAATCAAAATAACAAAAACACGACCTAAAAAAATGCAAAAAAAAATAACAATAAAAATGTGTTTTCTGTAAGCTATTTTTTATTTGAAATATATAATCATGAATTAGTCTTTTTTCATATTTATTTTATCTTT
>NW_024656179.1:0-544 GCF_008729295.1 Plectropomus leopardus
AAACTGCATGCATATTTTATTCTTCCTGTCTGAAAATCATGTCGCTTAAAGCTTTTTTCTTTTTGGTGTGTATATTTTATTTTTAAATTTAATTTTTTTTCATTTTCCCTAGTTAAGGTTAATGTGAACTGAAACAAATGAATCTAAGGGGATCATGTACATAGTGTAAACAAAAAAAAGCTTTATGAGACATGATTTTCAGACAGGAAGAATAAAATATGCATGCATTTTCCTGCACATTGCTCTTACAGTGTTGCGCGTCGCCTGGCTGCACAATCAGCTGCTGCCACTGAAAATGATCTCTGCAACAGTCAGACCTGCAGCTCCTCAGACATTACGAGGAAGACAGAACTTGTGGTTGGATTTGCCTAAAGCCGCCCTGCAGCCAGTGCTACTTCCTGTTTAACGATTAACGTTCTTTCTCAAACAGAGATTTAGGTTGTGCTTATTAATCAGACGATATTTATTTCCGTGGCAACCAGATCACGTGCAGCAGCTTGGAAAACAGTGACGTAGTGGTTGTTTGAAAATACCAAAGCTGCTG
>NW_024656180.1:0-544 GCF_008729295.1 Plectropomus leopardus
AATTAAAAATTAATAATTAAAATCATAATAATAACTAATAATTAAAAAGTCTAAATGGATCAGAGACAACTGGATCACGGATGATGTGGGAACAAATGACAGAGGGATAAGAATAGAGCAGCAGTGACCCAAATCAAATCTCAGCGACAGCGAGAGGAGGTCAGCTTGGTTAACCATCGATTTCTGCGCTGGTTGCATTCGATGATTAGTAATGAGGTCGAATCGATCAGCGTTTTTTGGGGAGCTTTTTTTTGGGCTTGTTCTGACGTCAGAGGGACTGTGTTTGTTTACAGCTCAGAACCTCCAACTTTAAAATTTACCTTTGAGAATAGATTGTACAATAAAAATTAAATAAATCAGTCAAATAAAAAATAAATCAAACAAATAAATAAATTATTAAAAAAACAGAAATCTGTATGACAAAAATGATGAATAAAGAAATAAAATAATAATAATAAAACACAGAAATAAGTACAAGAAAAAGATGATTACAAAAATAGGAAAAGTAATCACTATCACTAATAAATGCATAAATAAATAAATA
>NW_024656181.1:0-231 GCF_008729295.1 Plectropomus leopardus
TTTGGATGATTAAAATAGGTTTTTTTTATTTCTTAAATTTTTTTTTAGATGAGTTAGATTTTTTTTTTGGCAATTTCCTTTTTCTCTTAAAATAATCCCCCAAATTCTCTCAAAAGATTTTGGCAATTTCCAAACCTGCAGGTCTGTCAAAATAAAAAACTAAAATAACACCAGCTGACATAATCCGAAACTGTAAATACAAACATTATATTTAGATTTTTAAATTTCCGG
>NW_024656182.1:0-227 GCF_008729295.1 Plectropomus leopardus
ATCAAATGGCAGATCTTCCTGTAGTTGACACTGGTAGCTGTGTATATAGCCTAAGGAAGATTGCCCATGGTGCCACTGCATGTGTCCACTGACCCTGGAAAATTTCTAGAAACGTTGTCAGCTACGCAGCTAAATAACCAGTGATATGTCTAATATGACAGATTCTGGCTCCTGTCATATTCTATGATGTAACATGTCAAATTTGTGAAGCAGGATAAGACACAAAG
>NW_024656183.1:0-544 GCF_008729295.1 Plectropomus leopardus
CGATGGGAAAGTTTAAAAAAAAAGGAAAACGACCAGAAAAAATGTTTTAAAATAATAATAATTCTCTTAAAAAAGCTTAAATATAATATTCATGAAAATTATAAACACTTAGTAGTTTCTTGCAATTTGCGGGACATTTCATGCCAAGTTTCTAAATGTCTTATTCTGGTGTTCCTGAAAGAAAATTGCACCAATTTGCTCACTTTTCAAAGGTTTAACTGCCTGTGAAAGGTTTCCGAAAGCAGCATTACAGAAGTCGATCCAGGTTAAAGATGAGGAAACGTATGTAGAATTTTATTGTTTATTGAATTTTTTGTTTTGTAAGTCCACCTGGTGAAAAACCTGACGGTTCCTCTGTTTCTAAAAAACACCAAACACGGCTCAGAGTCGGTGTGAATTTAACACACGAACACGTCTGTTTCTGCAGATGTCACACGTGGAGTTAAGGTGAAAGTGTGACATCGTGTTTGAACAGTTATTAAATCATGTCGAGGCAGTAAGGAGCTCAGTTTTCATTCTGCAGAAAATGATCTTAACCCTTCAC
>NW_024656184.1:0-636 GCF_008729295.1 Plectropomus leopardus
GATTTTGTCAATGGAGTTTGGCTTTTTAGAGACAGTTTCCCTTTTAGCTCAGTTCCCCGTCAGCCAGAGCTGCATAAATGAGACTCTGATTAAACTGCACGAGTTGTGTGAGAGTTTGTAAACGGATGTTTGGATTTAGTTTTGCTGTTGCTCCTTAAACATGGACCCCTATGACTCCAATTCATCAAGAATTTTCTTCGTTTTTTGGATTCTCCGTTCAATGTGGAGACATGCACGAAAAACATTTTCCTCATAAAAATTCAACATAACACAAGGATGTTATATATTGATATACAAATAATCGTTTGGGGGGGTGAAGTATTCCTTTAAAAATCACTCTTTTCTAAACTGTCCTAACTACTCCTCCCCGTTCAAATTATGGATTGCATCTTGCGTGTTTGAGTCCTAAATTCGCGTACTTGATTAATTTCCTTTGGAAAAAAAAAAAAAAAATCCTGCTAAAAGTTTGTTGCACTACTGCTTTCCTGGTATTTTGGGAAAGAGCCGCTGCTTGCGGAGTACATATTGAATAAAGACATAGAGATGAGAGAAACTCATGGGCAGCAGCAGTGGAGATGCAGCACGTGATGCCAGAGCCAAAATTATCTGCTGCGTCTTCAATGCTGCTACTTATGT
>NW_024656185.1:0-834 GCF_008729295.1 Plectropomus leopardus
GCTTTCTAACAACTGTTTTTGACTTCTGCTGCCACTAAATAGTCACTACAGTTCAAAAATTCAAGACTCAAATTCAAATTCAAGAAACTTTAAGTTGCAGTTTCAGATTTTAGTTTTTCAATTTCTTTATTCAAACTATCAGAGCATTTGGCCCTCATTTACCTGCATATACATAAGCATTTTGTTTCAACCTGCTCTGCAGTCTGACCTTTGCATTGGCCCTGCATGTGCACTCAGTGGTCCATTTCCTGCTACTAAAATTTCTCCTTGCAAGCATTCAACCTTTGCTGTGCACAGTGTTAGGTTTGGACTGGTCCTGCATGAAACTCTTTAGTGTGTGTGCTGCCACTGAACATGTGCTGCGTTCACAGTGGCATTCATTAACTGGCCCGAGGATTGAAAGTGACGGGGGAACTTCCCTCACACAGTGTTTTACTGCTGTTCTGGCTGGCACCACATAGTTCATGTCAGGTCACTGGGACTATGAAACACAGGTATATTCTGGTTGTTTTGAGCATTACGAATATTTCTGATTGCACCCTCTAGAACCAATATTGGTCAGTTTAAATCCATGTGGTTCTGCTACACATTAACCCTTTGAAACCTAGATCAGCATCACTGCTGCATTCAGAGGCCTCCACAAGTATTTTAACCCTGGTTAAGAAATGGTTTGCTTTTCTTTTGAAAAAATGTTAAAAAAAAAAAAAAATTAAATAAAATTTTTGAAAAATGAATGAATTAATTAATTAGCAACTTGGCAAGACATTTTATGCAAATTGCTAGAAATTAGTAGTTTTTAAAAAAAACTTTTTTCTTTTCTTTTTTACCCTAATT
>NW_024656186.1:0-542 GCF_008729295.1 Plectropomus leopardus
ATAAATAAATAAACACATTTTAAAAAGTAACATTTAAAGAAATAATAAAACAAACAAATAAATAAAATAAAAAATAAATAAAAAGTAAACATATACTGAGTATTAACTGGCCCCTTTGGTCTTTTATACATTATACACACTCAGATGTTAAAGATCCTTCAAGCTGTCAGTTACTTCATTATTAAAAAAATAAGAAATAAAAAACCTCAGCAGAAATCTGTTTCCTCCGCAGGAACTTCCTCTGACCTCGACCGCCGCGCTGTGAGGTCATCCTGACACGCTGCTGCTGATTGGTCCGGTGTTTGAAACTTCCTGTTTGCTGACTGACTTCTCTGCTCTGAACTCAGCAGCTGCAAAAATACATTAATATTATTTAATTAAGAGTTTGAGGGAGTAAAAGTGTTCTGTTGTTGCCTTCAGATGCCTCAAAAAAGCGTTTAAACCTCTGAAACCTCAGAAAAAAGGCTTTCTTTCTGACAGAAAAAATATAATTAATAAATAATTAGCTATAAACAGAAAATAGAAATAATAATAAATAGAAA
>NW_024656187.1:0-542 GCF_008729295.1 Plectropomus leopardus
ATAATAATAGACAGGACTTATATATTGCTTCTATAGGTGCTCAAAGATACTTAAAGAATATGGTTGTTAAAGTGAATTTGGTTAATTTACATTTTGCCAACAGGTAAGTGCAAGTATAAAATAAAAGACCGTATTTTGTTGAGTAGTACGTTTAAAGATTTATCACATCAAAAATGTGAACTTTCACACAGAAGAGCTTGATTCATTTTGACAAAAAGAAAATGGATAAATGTTTGTGGCTATTAGGACCTCAACAATTTCAAATTTATAACAATTTAATGACTTTTAATGTATACTCTTCATGAAACTGAATGTATGTCATTTAAGTCTTTTTAAGGGCCTGCAGGACCTGCAGAGACACTGACGCTTCTGATGTTGTAACTGTAAACACAATGTAGAGGTGGTTGATACAGCAAAGTTGTTTCTAATCTTATATGACTGTAATTTTATATAACGGTAACAGTACATATTGTGATAAAATTCATGTTCTGTAAATTCAATTAAGAAATAGTTTTAAAAAATCCTGCTGTTCTTCATCACAT
>NW_024656188.1:0-11578 GCF_008729295.1 Plectropomus leopardus
ACACACACACACACACACACACACACACACACACACACACACACGTACATACGCATACTTATCCGGACTGCAGTAATTTGGACTTAAAATGCAGTCACTAAAAAAAATGGTTTTTTTTCCTGAAATACTGGAAAAACAATAATCATGAAATGAAACAACTCCAGTTTGAGTTTTTAGAGAAAATTCACTATACACACATAGACACACATTATGTATGTAAGTATGAGCTGCAACTTTCAACCCTGATGTTCAGAACATGACGGCCAAATGCGCCAACCTCCTGATTTATCTAAAGGATCTTCAAGTGAAATCTTTCATCCAACATCCTCTGTTTGTTTCATATGCATTCACTCACAATCACAAATTTATAATGCACATAGGCATAAGTGAATACGCACACGCTTTCACAGTTTCCTCCAGTATCCTGAGGTGGGGAGAGTGCAGTCTGCATATTTAATTCTTGTTTGCCAGAATTTTCTATTCTGCTTTTCTACCATTTATTTGTGTTTGTGCACCAGTTAGGACTCAGAAGCATGGGTGTGTTATGAGTGAGAGTGTGGGTGGATATGTCTTTGGGCGCATCTCTGTGCATGCGTGTTTGTGTGTGTCTGCACGAGTTAGGGAACATCAAAGAAAAGTAGCTTGGACAGAAAGCCAATGAAGTGAAAATGGACATTTTTTTCCTTGTTTTTTCATGAGTAAAACTCCTAAATTAAGGTGATACAGATAATCAATTTTAAGTAATGGTCTGCCTCTTGACAAAGCAAACCAGGCAGTAATTGGTCCGGCAAATTAACTTTCTTTTTGTTTTGTTTTTTTTTTGGGTTTTTTTACACGTGCTGAAGTATAAGGATTTTATGCCCCAAAGCGTGCAAAGTGAAGTAGTACCCCTACTTCTGTTCCATTTAGCTACTGCTCATTTGCCATAGATTCAGTGACATTTAAAACATGAAGCGGAACAATGGTGCATTATGAATACAGTATGTCTGGGTCACTGCATAGTCAAATGCTGCAACATCACACTTCCACTAACCATTCAAGCAAGACACTGAGAATGCATGCGAAGATGTAGTGGTGGCTGACTGCAGATGGTGAACACAGAAACTCTCACACACCCACACACACACCCTAATATGTAGTTTTAAATAATGCAGCTATCTTTGCTATGACCCCAGATGAAATTGCTGGTAATGATGCTAATGCTTATGATCAATACAATGCATTTGTCCTATTATAGGCTGTGCATTCACAAAGTCTAGAATTAAGATATCTTTGATATCTTTATATAGCAAGCATCATTACACGGATTTAATAACTGCGTAGATTATAAAAACGTGTATTGAAGTCATGCATCCTCATTACACATATCCTTAGTCTTTGCGTTGCTGTGAACATCTGCTAAGTGTGTGTGTGTGTACGCATATGCTTAAATAAGGATGGTGAGCATGGCCATTTTATCCTCTCTTATCTGAGCTTACTTGCATTTGCATCAGAAACACAGCCCAGAGAAAGTAAATCTGTGTGCTTCCATTTTTGCACATTCTCCAGCTACATATTTTTCATCTACCCCTCACCAAGCTGAATTTTTGGAGTTCATGAACTTGATTTTGTGACAAGACAGATCTGTCACTTTCGTGGTTTGATCAACACTGATCAGTTTGCTATTTAAATCTTGTTTTTCTTTTAGTGCCTGCTGTAAACATGCTCTTTTCCACCTCCCTCAGCGACTGCAACCCTGACGGCAAAGAACTCCCTTTTAATGTGAGCAGTTGAACCCAAAGACGTGCCGTATTATGTTAATGTAATTGTTGGTGTCAAGATAGACAAGATTTTTGATATAATTGCCCTCTGCTGCTTTGTTTATGACTAGAAATACCACTCAATGGGGAGTGCTTACCTGGTCATCAGTAGGTGCTGTGATACATTCCACATCCCAGTATCTGAGGACATTTTTATCGTGTTTTTTCCTCCTTAATTTGCTTATCAGATTCTAACCTTGTCCCCATCTCCGATGGATATTTTCTCCTTTTAATGTCTTAGTCCCAAAGCAGCTTCAGGCTTGATTTTATAGGCTAATTGATTGGCTTTGCGCAGTCAGACTTCAGATACACTTGTACTGGTTTGAGAGATGGAGATTCGATTTGGATGAATAAGTAATGTCTTACAAGCAATCTTGTAGCAATGTAGAAAAAAAGCTAAATAACAGAACTTTGACTGACTTGTATTATTTTTTTTAGTTTGTTTTTGTATCAAATTGCCCCAGTCTCTTGTGAGGGTTTTGCAATTACTTTAATTTTGCAGATACCCCCAAGAAATCTGCTGCTTGCACTTTGGAGATCCTGATTATGTTTTGTTTTTTAACAAGATTTATTAAATTAAATATTTTGTAATTAAGTCTTGTTTTATGTTTGATACCAAAATATTTTGGTTGACGTACTTGCACATTGCATCCTGCTGCATTAAAATGCCACCTTTTAGGTGAGTAACAGCTGTTCAACAGACACAACTTTCCCAATGGGTTATACGAAAGTGCAATTTCAGAGCTCAAAAATCTTAAATTTGGTGGCTGTTGAACATTCTGAACCATGAAATTGAGCATTTAAAATAAATAAAGTTGGGATTGGGGGTCAGGATTGGGTTGCACCAGTTCTTTGTAAATCTATCACTAAGTGTGTGCGTAAAATTCTTCTCAGGGTCTTAGTAATTCGAGCTGGTTTCAAAGTTTGTTACTCCATCAAAACTAGTTTAGTGATGTGTGTTTAAAAAAAGTACTTATAGACATCTGTAGCCAACACATTTTCACTTCCAACTGGTCAAATACAACAGCATGGCCGGTGGCCAAACACTTCAAACTGTGACGCTCTACGTGAACCTCTCATGTCAGTTTTGCAAGTTTCAGTTTCTTCTCATTATTTACGTATGGTATTATTTTTAAAAAATGAACTTTCAAGTTCACAGAAAACAACTAAATAAGAACAGAATGATAAATGTGTTGTGACATTTTCATATTAAATTATGCTAACCTAACTGAGGATAATTGGTTATGTAGTCTATATGATTGCCATAGCCTTTGAAACTGGTCAGTGACTCAGTAAGTGTGTGTGTGTGTGTGTGTGTGTGTGTGTGTGTGTGTCTTTATTTAAAATTACTTTTAAAATTACTTTTGATTGATTACTAATCAAGCAACCTCTCTGATTATTGGACCATATTAGATATTAGCAAGCAAACATTATCTTTCACAGTTGGTTCAGTCAACTATGCAACACTTACTCCTGCCAGACAGGATGCATAAATATTTAACAACTATATGAGAGAAATTGTTTGTGATGTGGAACCCCATGTAAATTTAGATGTGCGCAAATCTCTGCTTCATAAACACTTACGCTATAACTAGGCCAACTTTAGTTAAGCAAAGCGCACAACTGAGATTAAAAATATCTAATTGAATAAACTGTACAGAAACAAAAAGCGACACACATGCTTATAACTGGATACAGTCCTGATGCTTTTGTCTCTCTGCAACATAGCCACTCTGTACAGCATCTTAAAGATGCACTGATACCATATTTTGCAGTATTTAAGGATATCTAACTGTTTACCGGCTCCCCATATCTCAGTACTTTTTTAATACCACCGTCTTCTCCCTCTCTCTCAGCCCTCTATAATCCTGCTCCTCTGAGCCATCCTTCACAGAGTAGACTTAATTATTTATCGCCATGATTTATTTAGCTTTGCTCAACACAGGACCAGCAATCTCCATCCTGCTGTCTCTTACTTTCTCTCCCTCTGTCCCTCTCTGTCTCCATATCTTGCTTTCTATCTTTCTCTCAGCATCTCGCCAAATCTGCTCCTCTTCCTTTCTTCCCATCTCTTTCAACATAGCGTAATCTCCTTTGGTCTCTGGCTGAACATTTCTGTATTTTTTAAATAACTGCCTCATTTTCTTGGCCTTTCAAACTTTCTGAGCCAAAAATCTTTTTTGTGCTCTTTCAAATTAACTAATAATCTCCCCTTTTTGTCATGTTTATCTATTTTTATTCTCACCTCTCTTGACACTCACTAACTAATCCTGTCAGTCATCTTTTCCGCCTCTGGAGTCTCCTGTTGAATATTTCTTTTTTTTTTCTCTACAATCTGTCTTTTCATTGTTCTTTTCTCTGAAGCAATTATTTTTGTGCATGTGTGTCTACACATGTGTTTTTCTCTTACATGACACAATCTGCCAGTGTCACAGCGCTGAAACAGATCAACTAGACATTTTCCTGCAAGAATTAGCGTCCATAAAGCAGCATCACAGAAGTAGACTTGAAGTTCATTAGCTGCAAAGTTTTTTGTGCAATTCCACTGCTCATTTATTCTATTTTCAATGTATTTCATCGTCATCTGTGGCTAAAATGGGCTGAGATGTGCAGTAAAGGGGAAAAAGAGGAACTGAGAGAAAAAAAGATCAGAAACATTTTTAATACTTTAATTGGTGTTTGAAGTCATTGGAGTCTTTGGATCCTTTTGGTTCACTCTATATAGTAACCGAATGCTCTAATAATTTCAGAAGCCAACTTACTACATTCATTTCCTTGTCATGGTTTGAGCTGCATGACTTCAAATGCTAGAGTTTCCATTCCTAACCTCCATTTTCTTTCATTTAACAATGGTTAAGTGCAGTTTCATTCTCAGTGTTTCTTTTCCATTGGATCTGGAATGTTTTTGTGAAGGTCAGAAGGTCATTTCCGTCATGTTTTTTAAGGAATGTGCATCGTCTCACTTAATTTCTCATGTTTCTCTCATTCTCTAACCCTCCTGCCTGCATTGGGATGCTCCAACCCCTCCCTTTCTCCCTCATTCCTCACCCCCATGTCGTGTTTGTGGGTGTTTGCAGTGCATGGGCTGTGGGAGGAGTGGTCGTCATGGAGTCTGTGCTCTGTGACCTGTGGGCGGGGCTCCAGGACGCGAACCAGGAAGTGTGTGAACGGAGGCGGGGTCTTGGCTTGTGGACGACCCGAGATTCAGACCAAACTCTGCAACATAGCAGTGTGTCCTGGTTAGTACCATCCCCATTCACATGATACACCCAGTCTCTCTCTCTTTGCCTCTCTGCCTAGTCATGCATGACTTCTTCTTTTTCTACCAAATCACAAAAATCAAAATCAACTGGGTTACTGTGACAACTCTGAAGTTTACATTCACATGCATTTACTTTTTGTGTTCTTCCATTACAGCTCTTGCATTGACCAAGTGTCTCTCTCTAATCTGCTAAAATGTGGACGGACGCTGCATTCATGTCACATTGTGCAGACTGTGTAGGGAAAAATGTACATGTCAGCCTCCCATTGTTCTAACCTAAGGGTATCGGTGGTTTCTGGCAGTGATGGTATCTTCCACATGATGAAAAGAACTAGACCAATCTAATGACTGCAAAGCCACTATAGCTTGCAATTACATCTTGACACCAATAGAAGCTCAACTAAATTAAATGACTTTTTGGTTATAGCTCATCCAAATTTAGAGAATTGTGTCAGAAAAGACAGCCGTTAGAGTCCAGAATTTCAACAGATATTCTGAATGGAGCCCCGGCGGTAGAAAGATAACTATTGCTCTTGACTCTCCCCAAACATATCTGGAACAGCACTAACCTCTTTCAGTTCAAAACACTTATCAAAACCAATCTTTCCAAAATAAGCTTTCTTCTGATTGATGTTATATGTATTTTAATGTTGTGTGTTTTTTATTTGTGTTTTAGTGTTCTCCATTTTATGATCTTTTATGACTTTTGGAAAGTGTCTTTAAGTCAATTGACTTAAAGACACTTTCCAAAAGTCATAAAAGATCATAAAATGGAGAACACTAAAACACAAATAAAAAACACACAACATTAAAATACATATAACATCAATCAGAAGAAAGCTTATTTTGGAAAGATTGGTTTTGATAAGTGTTTTGAACTGAAAGAGGTTAGTGCTGTTCCAGATATGTTTGGGGAGAGTCAAGAGCAATAGTTATCTTTCTACCGCCGGGGCTCCATTCAGAATATCTGTTGAAATTCTGGACTCTAACGGCTGTCTTTTCTGACACAATTCTCTAAATTTGGATGAGCTATAACCAAAAAGTCATTTAATTTAGTTGAGCTTCTATTGGTGTCAAGATGTAATTGCAAGCTATAGTGGCTTTGCAGTCATTAGATTGGTCTAGTTCTTTTCATCATGTGGAAGATACCATCACTGCCAGAAACCACCGATACCCTTAGGTTAGAACAATGGGAGGCTGACATGTACATTTTTCCCTACACAGTCTGCACAATGTGACATGAATGCAGCGTCCGTCCACATTTTAGCAGATTAGAGAGAGACACTTGGTCAATGCAAGAGCTGTAATGGAAGAACACAAAAAGTAAATGCATGTGAATGTAAACTTCAGAGTTGTCACAGTAACCCAGTTGATTTTGATTTTTGTGATTTGGTAGAAAAAGAAGAAGTCATGCATGACTAGGCAGAGAGGCAAAGAGAGAGAGACTGGGTGTATCATGTGAATGGGGATGGTACTAACCAGGACACACTGCTATGTTGCAGAGTTTGGTCTGAATCTCGGGTCGTCCACAAGCCAAGACCCCGCCTCCGTTCACACACTTCCTGGTTCGCGTCCTGGAGCCCCGCCCACAGGTCACAGAGCACAGACTCCATGACGACCACTCCTCCCACAGCCCATGCACTGCAAACACCCACAAACACGACATGGGGGTGAGGAATGAGGGAGAAAGGGAGGGGTTGGAGCATCCCAATGCAGGCAGGAGGGTTAGAGAATGAGAGAAACATGAGAAATTAAGTGAGACGATGCACATTCCTTAAAAAACATGACGGAAATGACCTTCTGACCTTCACAAAAACATTCCAGATCCAATGGAAAAGAAACACTGAGAATGAAACTGCACTTAACCATTGTTAAATGAAAGAAAATGGAGGTTAGGAATGGAAACTCTAGCATTTGAAGTCATGCAGCTCAAACCATGACAAGGAAATGAATGTAGTAAGTTGGCTTCTGAAATTATTAGAGCATTCGGTTACTATATAGAGTGAACCAAAAGGATCCAAAGACTCCAATGACTTCAAACACCAATTAAAGTATTAAAAATGTTTCTGATCTTTTTTTCTCTCAGTTCCTCTTTTTCCCCTTTACTGCACATCTCAGCCCATTTTAGCCACAGATGACGATGAAATACATTGAAAATAGAATAAATGAGCAGTGGAATTGCACAAAAAACTTTGCAGCTAATGAACTTCAAGTCTACTTCTGTGATGCTGCTTTATGGACGCTAATTCTTGCAGGAAAATGTCTAGTTGATCTGTTTCAGCGCTGTGACACTGGCAGATTGTGTCATGTAAGAGAAAAACACATGTGTAGACACACATGCACAAAAATAATTGCTTCAGAGAAAAGAACAATGAAAAGACAGATTGTAGAGAAAAAAAAAAGAAATATTCAACAGGAGACTCCAGAGGCGGAAAAGATGACTGACAGGATTAGTTAGTGAGTGTCAAGAGAGGTGAGAATAAAAATAGATAAACATGACAAAAAGGGGAGATTATTAGTTAATTTGAAAGAGCACAAAAAAGATTTTTGGCTCAGAAAGTTTGAAAGGCCAAGAAAATGAGGCAGTTATTTAAAAAATACAGAAATGTTCAGCCAGAGACCAAAGGAGATTACGCTATGTTGAAAGAGATGGGAAGAAAGGAAGAGGAGCAGATTTGGCGAGATGCTGAGAGAAAGATAGAAAGCAAGATATGGAGACAGAGAGGGACAGAGGGAGAGAAAGTAAGAGACAGCAGGATGGAGATTGCTGGTCCTGTGTTGAGCAAAGCTAAATAAATCATGGCGATAAATAATTAAGTCTACTCTGTGAAGGATGGCTCAGAGGAGCAGGATTATAGAGGGCTGAGAGAGAGGGAGAAGACGGTGGTATTAAAAAAGTACTGAGATATGGGGAGCCGGTAAACAGTTAGATATCCTTAAATACTGCAAAATATGGTATCAGTGCATCTTTAAGATGCTGTACAGAGTGGCTATGTTGCAGAGAGACAAAAGCATCAGGACTGTATCCAGTTATAAGCATGTGTGTCGCTTTTTGTTTCTGTACAGTTTATTCAATTAGATATTTTTAATCTCAGTTGTGCGCTTTGCTTAACTAAAGTTGGCCTAGTTATAGCGTAAGTGTTTATGAAGCAGAGATTTGCGCACATCTAAATTTACATGGGGTTCCACATCACAAACAATTTCTCTCATATAGTTGTTAAATATTTATGCATCCTGTCTGGCAGGAGTAAGTGTTGCATAGTTGACTGAACCAACTGTGAAAGATAATGTTTGCTTGCTAATATCTAATATGGTCCAATAATCAGAGAGGTTGCTTGATTAGTAATCAATCAAAAGTAATTTTAAAAGTAATTTTAAATAAAGACACACACACACACACACACACACACACACACACACACTTACTGAGTCACTGACCAGTTTCAAAGGCTATGGCAATCATATAGACTACATAACCAATTATCCTCAGTTAGGTTAGCATAATTTAATATGAAAATGTCACAACACATTTATCATTCTGTTCTTATTTAGTTGTTTTCTGTGAACTTGAAAGTTCATTTTTTAAAAATAATACCATACGTAAATAATGAGAAGAAACTGAAACTTGCAAAACTGACATGAGAGGTTCACGTAGAGCGTCACAGTTTGAAGTGTTTGGCCACCGGCCATGCTGTTGTATTTGACCAGTTGGAAGTGAAAATGTGTTGGCTACAGATGTCTATAAGTACTTTTTTTAAACACACATCACTAAACTAGTTTTGATGGAGTAACAAACTTTGAAACCAGCTCGAATTACTAAGACCCTGAGAAGAATTTTACGCACACACTTAGTGATAGATTTACAAAGAACTGGTGCAACCCAATCCTGACCCCCAATCCCAACTTTATTTATTTTAAATGCTCAATTTCATGGTTCAGAATGTTCAACAGCCACCAAATTTAAGATTTTTGAGCTCTGAAATTGCACTTTCGTATAACCCATTGGGAAAGTTGTGTCTGTTGAACAGCTGTTACTCACCTAAAAGGTGGCATTTTAATGCAGCAGGATGCAATGTGCAAGTACGTCAACCAAAATATTTTGGTATCAAACATAAAACAAGACTTAATTACAAAATATTTAATTTAATAAATCTTGTTAAAAAACAAAACATAATCAGGATCTCCAAAGTGCAAGCAGCAGATTTCTTGGGGGTATCTGCAAAATTAAAGTAATTGCAAAACCCTCACAAGAGACTGGGGCAATTTGATACAAAAACAAACTAAAAAAAATAATACAAGTCAGTCAAAGTTCTGTTATTTAGCTTTTTTTCTACATTGCTACAAGATTGCTTGTAAGACATTACTTATTCATCCAAATCGAATCTCCATCTCTCAAACCAGTACAAGTGTATCTGAAGTCTGACTGCGCAAAGCCAATCAATTAGCCTATAAAATCAAGCCTGAAGCTGCTTTGGGACTAAGACATTAAAAGGAGAAAATATCCATCGGAGATGGGGACAAGGTTAGAATCTGATAAGCAAATTAAGGAGGAAAAAACACGATAAAAATGTCCTCAGATACTGGGATGTGGAATGTATCACAGCACCTACTGATGACCAGGTAAGCACTCCCCATTGAGTGGTATTTCTAGTCATAAACAAAGCAGCAGAGGGCAATTATATCAAAAATCTTGTCTATCTTGACACCAACAATTACATTAACATAATACGGCACGTCTTTGGGTTCAACTGCTCACATTAAAAGGGAGTTCTTTGCCGTCAGGGTTGCAGTCGCTGAGGGAGGTGGAAAAGAGCATGTTTACAGCAGGCACTAAAAGAAAAACAAGATTTAAATAGCAAACTGATCAGTGTTGATCAAACCACGAAAGTGACAGATCTGTCTTGTCACAAAATCAAGTTCATGAACTCCAAAAATTCAGCTTGGTGAGGGGTAGATGAAAAATATGTAGCTGGAGAATGTGCAAAAATGGAAGCACACAGATTTACTTTCTCTGGGCTGTGTTTCTGATGCAAATGCAAGTAAGCTCAGATAAGAGAGGATAAAATGGCCATGCTCACCATCCTTATTTAAGCATATGCGTACACACACACACACTTAGCAGATGTTCACAGCAACGCAAAGACTAAGGATATGTGTAATGAGGATGCATGACTTCAATACACGTTTTTATAATCTACGCAGTTATTAAATCCGTGTAATGATGCTTGCTATATAAAGATATCAAAGATATCTTAATTCTAGACTTTGTGAATGCACAGCCTATAATAGGACAAATGCATTGTATTGATCATAAGCATTAGCATCATTACCAGCAATTTCATCTGGGGTCATAGCAAAGATAGCTGCATTATTTAAAACTACATATTAGGGTGTGTGTGTGGGTGTGTGAGAGTTTCTGTGTTCACCATCTGCAGTCAGCCACCACTACATCTTCGCATGCATTCTCAGTGTCTTGCTTGAATGGTTAGTGGAAGTGTGATGTTGCAGCATTTGACTATGCAGTGACCCAGACATACTGTATTCATAATGCACCATTGTTCCGCTTCATGTTTTAAATGTCACTGAATCTATGGCAAATGAGCAGTAGCTAAATGGAACAGAAGTAGGGGTACTACTTCACTTTGCACGCTTTGGGGCATAAAATCCTTATACTTCAGCACGTGTAAAAAAACCCAAAAAAAAAACAAAACAAAAAGAAAGTTAATTTGCCGGACCAATTACTGCCTGGTTTGCTTTGTCAAGAGGCAGACCATTACTTAAAATTGATTATCTGTATCACCTTAATTTAGGAGTTTTACTCATGAAAAAACAAGGAAAAAAATGTCCATTTTCACTTCATTGGCTTTCTGTCCAAGCTACTTTTCTTTGATGTTCCCTAACTCGTGCAGACACACACAAACACGCATGCACAGAGATGCGCCCAAAGACATATCCACCCACACTCTCACTCATAACACACCCATGCTTCTGAGTCCTAACTGGTGCACAAACACAAATAAATGGTAGAAAAGCAGAATAGAAAATTCTGGCAAACAAGAATTAAATATGCAGACTGCACTCTCCCCACCTCAGGATACTGGAGGAAACTGTGAAAGCGTGTGCGTATTCACTTATGCCTATGTGCATTATAAATTTGTGATTGTGAGTGAATGCATATGAAACAAACAGAGGATGTTGGATGAAAGATTTCACTTGAAGATCCTTTAGATAAATCAGGAGGTTGGCGCATTTGGCCGTCATGTTCTGAACATCAGGGTTGAAAGTTGCAGCTCATACTTACATACATAATGTGTGTCTATGTGTGTATAGTGAATTTTCTCTAAAAACTCAAACTGGAGTTGTTTCATTTCATGATTATTGTTTTTCCAGTATTTCAGGAAAAAAAACCATTTTTTTTAGTGACTGCATTTTAAGTCCAAATTACTGCAGTCCGGATAAGTATGCGTATGTACGTGTGTGTGTGTGTGTGTGTGTGTGTGTGTGTGTGTGTGTGTGT
>NW_024656189.1:0-542 GCF_008729295.1 Plectropomus leopardus
ATATTTGTAGAGGAACTGGTTTGCAAAATTTCACAATTTTTGTCAATTGTCAGAATAAATGTGACTTCATATCCAAAATGGCACATATCCATGTTGAATACATACTAAGTTAGGTGTCATTTATCTCTCAGAATCTGAAATTTAGAGAATTTAAGAATTGAATTTAGTATACGAGTGTCTCGTACAGTTAAAGAAGTTTTAAAGCTCCCTGCTTTGCTTTTAAAACTATCAATAATTGTTAGATTTCTCCAGCAAAAGTTTATTTATTATCTTCAACAAATTCAGCGTCAAGCTCAAATGCTGGTTTAATCACTTCATAAAACACAAAATGTACGACAGTCCGTCTTCATTTCATCCTCCTGGTTCAACATTAAATTGAATTGAAAATACTTCATTTAGAATATTTTTAAAAAAATGAAAAATATGTATTTGTGGGGAAAAAAAAACAGAATAAACCAATAGATAATGGTGAACATATACAAACATATACATATACATCAATAAGCAACCAGAATTCACATTTCATGTCCTATTTGAATCCA
>NW_024656190.1:0-868 GCF_008729295.1 Plectropomus leopardus
GATGCAAAACAACTACAAACAGATGCAAAATTAGCACGAAACAAAATGACCTCGATGAGACACAAAGATGCAAAATGACCATCCGAATACAAAACAGCCACAAAGAGACACAACGAGAGTGAAAGTGTGTCCCTGACGAGCTGAAATGAATCAATAATGGCGTCCTCTGACGGTCATTAAGAGGAAAACTCTGACGGACGGTTCGTCTCCTGCGAGCCGAGTCTGACCTTCAGCCGTGAGTCACAGTCTGACCTTTGACCTCCGTGCATCAGGCGTCCACGTTTTCATGTAAACTGTTAAATATTAAAACGCAGACGCATCATCCATCACGGTGAACGCGCCGGCTCGCTCTTATCTGATGTGAGTCCATGAATAAAGCGTGACAGCAGGAGGAGCGCAGCGTATAAATACAGCAGCACAGCGGAGGACACACAGTCCACCTAGGAGACGAGACGACTGGCAGAGCGAGAGGACACGGAGAAAAGGACCACAGACGAAGAGGAGGAAGACAATATTTCCTGCAATATTTCTGCGGCGTTTAATCGTGAGTTCACATCCGTCCAACCGAACTCTTCATGATTTTATCAAGAAATGACAGAAATGTTAAGAACATAGAATTATCTGTGTTTTCTTTTTTTTAGGTTTTTAAAAGTATTTTTGGCGATGGAGAGCGTACGCGCCGCGGTCTACCTGTCCGTCTGTCTGTCCGTTCTGACAGCACTCTGTCAGGGTCAGAGGTCAGCCGACAACCAGCTGCCGTCTGCGCCGGACGAGCCCGTCCTCGCACTCACAACCAAAGAGCTGGTGAGTCATCTGTCCGCACACAGGATCTCTGCGCCTCACGCTTTTATTCTGAAATGAAGTTAGA
>NW_024656191.1:0-542 GCF_008729295.1 Plectropomus leopardus
TATTTAATTTTAATTATTTTCTGTTTCTTGTGCAGATCCTCACCATGTTTGAAGAGAATTATCCTGAGGGCCTGAAAAGGGTTTTTCTTATCAAAGGTGCGTCAGCAGATCCTCTCACTGTGTTTCAGACAGATTTTGTTTCTCATCTTGATTTTCTGTCGTTGTTGCAGCTCCCAAAATGTTCCCCATGGCCTACAACCTCATCAAACACTTCCTTTGTGAGGAAACGCGACGGAAGATCATCGTTTTAGGAAGTACGGTTTTCTTTTTTTTCCCTTTAACGTCACAAACACGCTGATGTTAGACAGAAGTCTTCGCTTGTCTGAACATTAATGACTGATGCAGTGAATTAAAGTATCTTTTCTGCAAAAGAAAATCACATTTACAGACATGTTTACTGTCGTTTCCATGGACACAGTGAACAAACAAGACTGCATAGACTCCATAAAAATTTAATTATTTCCCTTCTTTTAACTCTTTTCTAGCCAGATCAAGACCAGAAGTTTGTTCATTAATAAAAAAAAAATAAAAACAAAAATTGA
>NW_024656192.1:0-541 GCF_008729295.1 Plectropomus leopardus
TGTCTTTATTTACTTTAACATATTTGTCATATCAGATCATTTTAATTTGGGGCTCCAAATGTAAAACCACAAAACAGCTATATTATTGTGTAATTTTTTGGTAAGGTTTACCTAAACTATTTTACACTTAGTTACGATACGATAATATAAACTAAACTAAGCTAAATTTATATGTAGAATAACAAACTAAGCTAAGCTTAGGCTACGATTTTGCTAAAGTCACAGACATACTGTATGTCTATGTTTAAATAAAGCTAAGGTGAAGTCGGCCTAAGGCAGAATAAGCTAAACTAAGCTTAACAAAGTTGTTATCCTAGCCAGAAGATGTATGTCTACCATGGAAGCAGGGAGCAACAACAAAACAATGATTAGCTTGTTATTGTTTTTTTTGGGGGGGGGGGGGGGTGTTCTGTGACACACAAAAATTAATATTGCAGCTGTGGAATAATAAGTTATCAATAAAACGGATGATGCAAGTTTATGTATGGATTAGGCCGAAAACAACAACCTACTGAGGTGCAGCAATGTATATTATTTTGCA
>NW_024656193.1:0-482 GCF_008729295.1 Plectropomus leopardus
GACGGAACCGGAAAAACTTTTATTCTCTTAAAAATAAAAGTGTCATCATTCTACACGCCGATTTTGTACATTATATTGAACAATTGTATATTTTGAAAACTAAATAAAGATAGTTTTAAAAATAAATGAATAAAAGTGTCACTTTGGATGGATGCTCTCTCATCTGAAGTAGTTATATTATTAACCCTAAAACCTGTGCAAATTTGTCTGTAAACAAACAAACAAAAAAACAACATTGGGCAACAGCAATGAGCAACTTGACAGGAAATTAATCAAAACTAGCATGATTTGTTTCTCGTTTTTGTTTTTGTTTTTTTAAAGGAAAATGACCTGAAAATTATGTTTGTTAAAGGTGTCTGAATGCAGCACAAGAAAACTAATAACAGTTCAGGCATTAAAGGGTCAAAAGGTGCCACTGAATGAGAACCACTATTACAGATTCCTTAAAATGCTCAGATGATGGAACCAAGTGCAATTATCCT
>NW_024656194.1:0-701 GCF_008729295.1 Plectropomus leopardus
TAATTTAATGTTAATTTTAAAGAGACACAGCATATTAATGAACGTCAGTATTAAATACTAAGCAGGACTCTCATTTACACCTGTAGTCTCTCGGCAGGTAACAGACAATAGAAATAAAGAAAAAAAATTAAATAAAGAAAGAAAAATAAAATACATTTTTAAAAAGCATAATATTTTGATGTTTTTTTAAGCAAGTTAACCAGATCCAACTAATATTTCATTTAAAAAGCCGAACGACTTTGATGACGTTTTATTGTGAAGATTGTGACTTTTCATTTTGAAACGAGAAAATAAAAGTCAAACTTTATATAAACTGAGCGAATGACAGAGTGCAGCTCTGCTGAGATTCCTGCCGTCAGCGTCTCTTTCCTGTTTCATCTGAGTGTTTAAACGTGTTTCTGTGAACGAGCTCTTTAACTAAAACCAGCTCTGCATCCAGAGTTTTGTTTAATAAAGTTTGGAGAGTTTGAGTTCCCGGTGATGGTTTCAATCAGCAGTTTCCACAAACAAGAACCAGAAAAAATCAGGTTTATTCTCCAGACTTTCCTCCGATCTTTGTCTTTTTCTACTTCAACACAGATCTTTTTTAAGTCTTCAGGGCGTCTAAAACTAAAATAAAGACACAATTAAACTGCAGCTGAGCTGTTGACGAGACACAAGCAAGCAGGAACAAACACATACTGGCTTGTTTTAAAGGCTCA
>NW_024656195.1:0-568 GCF_008729295.1 Plectropomus leopardus
CATATTATTTTAATATTTCATATAATTTTTTATATTAGATTAAGATTTATGTTATATTGTATTAAGGCTTGCAGGCGGGCTGACCTCGTCTGCTCCCTGTGTACCCAGAATGAGCGTGCAGCCGCGTAGGATCCGTCTGAAACCCTGGTTGTTGGCTCAGGTGAACAGCGGCAGGTATCCTGGTCTGCAATGGCTCACCTCAGACCGCCGACTCTTCCAGATCCCCTGGAAACACGCTACACGCCACACGCCAACGTCAGACGAGGAAAACACCATCTTTAAGGTACAACACACACACACACACACACACACACACACATAGTGTTTCCCATACATACTTTATTCCTGGGCAGCCTGCCCAGGTTAATTAAGACCCGCCCGAGATAAAGTACGAATTTCACAGTTTTTTCCAATCAACGGTGTACACAGACCGTCCGTCCTCCAGCCCCACCAGTGTTTCCCTTTAATACAAAGACTATGGTGGGCTGCCGTAGTTGTATATATACATATGTATGTATATATATATATATGTATATATACATATATGTAGCCCTGCATACATGTATAA
>NW_024656196.1:0-301 GCF_008729295.1 Plectropomus leopardus
ACAGTCATTTTCCATTTAGAACAAAAATCAGGAAAAAATTATAAAAAAAAAGAGCCTGAAAATAAGCAAAAGAAAAAGTAAAGAAAAAACAAAGGGACATGAAAATGACCGTAAGAAAGTGGGGAAAAATAAAAAAAAAACCAAAAATTTTATTCTTCCTGCACAACTTTAAATATGTATATTCATACAAATGACAAGAACAGTTTTCTGAACTTTTTCCCTTTTTTTGTGGATAATATCTAATAATCCCCCCATAGCTAATTTTTAAGCAATTCTCTTGTCTCATATTACTATTTATATA
>NW_024656197.1:0-860 GCF_008729295.1 Plectropomus leopardus
AATACAAAAAGAAAACAAATAAAAAAAATCTAAATTAAAAATACAAAATACTGAAGAAACAGAAATATAAACAATATTAACCAGAATTTTACTGATTAGTATTTTTTTTAACTGTTTGCTTCTAATTAAGTAATTGATTTGAACTGAGTACATTTACTCAAGTACTGTACTGAAGTGCATGTACATTTTAATGTATTACATACTTTCACTTCACTAAACTTATAATTTTTCTACATCTCTCAGATAAATATTGTACTTTTTCCTTTTACCATATTTATTGGACAACTTTGGTAACTTTGCAGATTTTGATTTTACATTTAAATCATATGAAAAGCTCATAAAATACTTTTTTAAGCAGAATATTTCTGCATATTTTAATTGGATTTATTTATAAAAAAAATCAGCTGTCATCTTTATGTGTAAATAAATTATAATTATAGTTTTTATGGTGCAGCTGTGTAATTTAAATAGTGAATATTTCTTTTTAAAATTTAACAAACTTACGATTTGGTTCTGAATATGGACACGTAGTGTAACTTTAATATTCCTCCTCTATTTGTCATAATTTCTGTCTTTGTCTTTTCCTCAGTAACGTCAAAGACATTCACTCGGTGTTGGAGGTGACGGTGTTCGATGAGGACAGAGACAGGAGCGCCGACTTCCTGGGAAAAGTGGCCATCCCCTTATTACATGTGAGAGTTACCGAAAAACCCACAAAGTACAAATCTAAAGTGTGTAAAAATGATCCTTTTTTTTGTAATTATCATTTTATGAGTTGATGTGAACGTACAAAAACACAACACATGGAAAATAAATTAAAAAATTAAAATTAAATTAAATTAAAAGGTAAATAAATACAT
>NW_024656198.1:0-537 GCF_008729295.1 Plectropomus leopardus
AATATTTTTTACACATTTTTTGTTTTATTTGTCATTGTTTTTATGCTTTTGCAGTGTTTACTTATTTATTGGTATACATATTTTATTGTTGTTATCATTATTATTATTATTATATTTTTACTTGTATGTATTTATTTTTTATTTGTTGATATTTTGAGTGGGTAGGGGAAGTGTGCTTGAAAGTAAAATTGCTGAAAAACATGTAAATAAAGTAAAAATTAAAAATTGTCCAGCTTAGCTCAGCGTGAGGACAGGGTGCAGGAGGAGACGGGCAGCCTGACGGCTCATTGGACGGATGTGTTGTGTGTTTGCAGTGCGGAGCGCGTGCAGAGCGGCGTGTCGTGGTACTGTCTGTTCAAACAGTACTACAGAGACCTGGGCCGCTACATGCAGTACTACCCAGTACTGAAGAGAGCCTGGGAGCAGCTCAAGGCCTTCCTGCAGCAGAGGTGTCCACGCATGATCGCGTCCCTCAAAGGTCTCACACCCACTCATCACATTTATACATACTGTATATATAAATATATACATATATAT
>NW_024656199.1:0-2755 GCF_008729295.1 Plectropomus leopardus
CAGAGGAAGAAGGGGGTGGGAAAGCGAGCACAAGATATATTGACAGGAAAAGGAGGACGCCTGGAAACTAAACCAACTCTCTATTAAGATCACTTGCACAATCAATGGGAGCAAGACACACACACACACACACACACACACACACACACACATACACACGTGCACAGCGGTTTGTGTAGTTCCCACACCTGCTGTGGCTTCAGGAAAATATATGACAATACTAAGCCCACACATTTTTGCATGCAGTGAATATTTTACGTAGACACAAAATAAATGATGGACAATAAAGATGTTCAAGTTGACGCCCACATACAGGATTTGTTCGCTCTTATACCACTTCAACAGCCTCTTAAAAAAAAAAATAATGTTGGCCACTCTGTAGTCCACTGACAACAAGTTTACTGTGACATCTTCTTCCTATACTTTTTGTGTTTTTGGTCATCTCTTGTACTGTAGTAGTACAGTAGTTGAAGTCGTTGTACAGAAATGGTGAGAGATGTTTGAGCAAAGACCTTTCTAAAGAAGTCTACATTCACCGCATCTTTATCTTTTTGTTCCAGTTCCATTCATCCTATGAAGGTTATGAGTCTGTAGCCAAAGTGACAAATTAAATTATTCTCAATTTTTTTAAAGGGTGTTAACGTGGTGCTGATGAACTGCTCCACAATAGAAATGAAAGAGCTGTGTACAGCTAGAAAAAAAACAAAAAGCATTGCAAACAAAGAAGGTGATGTGACAGCTTTAGAAATGACAGACAATAAAGTACACTTTATTTGGGAAAGCAGCTCCCTTTGTCTTTGTGATGAATAAGTGACATTAGGATTCTAAAGATAGGGTAAAAAACGATATGATACAATATGATGCAATACGATGAGATACGATATGATATGATGTGATACATTACGATACGATATGATGCAACAGAATAAGATACAATACGGTATGATATGATGCAATGTCATACAGTATAATGCCATACAATACAATACAGTACAATACAATACAGAACAATACAATGTGATACGATACAATGTGATATGATATGATATGATATGATATGATATGATATGATATATGACATGATACACTACAATACCAAGCAATATTATACGATATAAGAATACAGTCCATTACGATATGATATGATAAATTTCACTGTCCCAAAAGAAATCTGTCTCAGGTGAAAAAAGAGCAAGATACAACTGTAAGATAATTCATACATAACAATACGTTAACCATGCGGCAAACAATATACAGTGGACAGCATGCGATCACATGACTTGGACACAAAAATGAAGGGGAAATATTGCACATACCCCTTTTTAAATTAACCATACTATAAGACATGCTAAACGATAAAACTATAAAACCTATAAAAACATGTAATCATGAGGCCATAATTAATGCAGACATAAGCAACTTAGCCCACCTCTTAATGAATCTGCTCCTCAGCTTTGTGAGACACTACATCTATGAGAGATTCACTTATTATTCAGTAATGCAGCTGATGTTGTGAGGAGGGAAAACTTCAAACGGTTACTTTTGGTTCTGCTGGTTCTGTAACGTCTGCCAGACAGTAAAAGTTCATATTCATGATTAAGGATGTAGAGTTGCAGTTTGTTCGTTGTTTGTGTTATTTCCTTTCAGTGTAAAACAGTAAAGTGTATTTCTTGCTAAACTAACTGTAGTACTGGTAGCTGTAAATATGAATTGTGACATGAAGTCATTCTATTTTTATGATTGCCTTTGTTTTGTCGCTACTGAACTTTGCAACAATGTAATGTATTGTAGTATGTTTGGCATTTAGTACTTAAAGACCAACACACCATGAACAGTATCTGCTCCAAAATTGAAAGGGATCTTCCTTGGCCTAACGCTTCACCATTCCACCAAGTTTCCTAAAAATTTTGCCTTTATTTATTTATTTGTTTATTTTCATAATTCTTCTGACAGACAGATGAACTGAGAGGTTCAGAAAAAAATCCAAATAAAAAGGGAACCTGGAGGTGGAGGTAATGAAATAATGCAAACTTGTTTTATTTGTCAAAAAAAAAAATATTTCAGCAACTGAGTGTACACAAAAAACTGGCTTAATATGTGAGAATGTAGTGGTCTCAGTAAAAAAAACACCATATGGATTACACTATTTTTTTGTTTACTTGCCCTCTTCAGTCTTATTATGTCACTGGTGCTTTTAGTAATTCTTATATGCCCCCTTCTAAGCACACTGTTTTATGCTATCAGCTCAAGAAGTAAGAAATGTCAGGCATTCCTCTAACAAACACATTTAACATTCTTATTCCACACCTCACAACTCTGTTTTATCGTCATGTTATGATGAGAAACACAATTATGATTTAGTAGCTCATAATGAAATTTATTATATATCTCAATTATCTGATAACTTTGAGATAAAACCAGTTGTAATTACCAATAAAAAGATTCTTTCAATTATAAATTTTCTATATATAAGACTAAATATTGTTAGTGTTTAAATTGAACCATGTCACTATTGAAACAGCAGATTAACTGATGTGGAACAGCAAATAAAACCATAGCCGTTTATAATGTTGCTACAGTATAAGGGCATGTGGACTGGTCTGTGGGAGCTGAGGCTGCAGAATAACGCAGTGCGCTCTGTGTGATAGTTTATGACTGTTGTCATAATGCATTCTGACAGCTGCTTATAGCAATCCCTATAAAAACATTGTGCATAATTTATTATTATTATGTATCAACATATATTCAGCACATT
>NW_024656200.1:0-913 GCF_008729295.1 Plectropomus leopardus
TAAAAAAATATTTTCTGATTTTTTTTCTTTAATATTTTGGGGTCAATTTTTCAAATAAAAAGTGTGTGTGTGTGTGGGGGGGGGGGTGCTTTTTTAAAAAGGCTTTGTTTTAAAAATTATTTTTTTTCATTTTTAATTTAAATAAAATGGTGATTTTTTTTCTTTTCATCCTTCTCATTGGGGTTATTGTTTTTTTAAGAGAAAATCTTAACCAAAAACACAAAATGACACCATTTATCACAGCCAGAAACAAAACAATGAATCCTCCAGGATCCAGTTAGCTTAAAAACACAAAAGGCTTGGAAATTGCTCTTTGCAGATTCCATGACTTTTCCAGGTTTTCCATGACTGTCTCTGTCTGACGGAGACACACAGACAGACAGAGACACAGACAGACAGACGGCGGGTTATTGTTAAAGTCCTACCTTCTGTCTCGGTGGAGTTTGAGTGCTTTTAATGTCCAAATCTTCAGGTTTAGTCCGGTTGTTGACACTCTGTTCGCTAGCTAACACGGAGCTAATGTTTTTAGCAACAGTTAGCTGCCGCGACCGGAAGTCTCGTTAAAATTACTTTCCACAAACTTTCTTCTTCGCTGTGACGTCACAACAGCGCCAAAATACCCTCGTTTGTTTCCTCCAGTCGACCCCTGTTTGGGGCAGCAGGTACACGGCGGACCGGTTCTTAATCAAAGGTTAACCCCTCACCTGTGCTGATCACGTGATCAACCATCCGGCTGCAGTACCACTTCTCACCGCAGCCTGTAGACGGTCACCGGCGCTCAGAGGCCAGGGGGCGCTGTTTCACTGAAATAAAGACACTCAGGACTGAAAAGAGGGAGGCGAAATTCAAATGTGTTCATATCTATTTATATAGCAAATGTCAAAGGATAGACTCAATGTGCTTATGATTAAAA
>NW_024656201.1:0-538 GCF_008729295.1 Plectropomus leopardus
TGCGTTGGAAGACTTGTTGATTTTTTTTGATGGTGCAGCCTATTGTGGGGCTGACTTATGTGGGACACAAGCCTGAAAAAATGGTCCAGATTGCAGGAGGAGACAATATGTCACACGCGTCTGCCAGCAGCACAACTAGAACTCGACGTTATATTTCATCATCCTGCATTCGTCTCCTCCAGGATCAGGGTCAGCTCAGAGGCAGCTACGGAGGCCGATTTCTTTTGAACGTTCACCCTCTGAAACCTGGAGCGACAGCACTTTGCTCGGGCTGCTTTCAGGCGCCTTTCACAAGTATTTAAACCGCTCAGCCATGAGCAGTTAGGTGCGATTTCTTCCAAAAACACGGGGTAAATGCAATAAGCAACTTTGTGAGAAATGTTTTACAAACTACAAAAAAATAGTGGATTAAAAAAATTTTTTTATAAAAGATGGGGGGAAAATGTCTCAGGAAAAAAAGAAAAAAATGGGGCAAACTATACTTATAATCATGATAATTACATAATTAAAATTGCAAAATTATTATAATTCTTAAACA
>NW_024656202.1:0-329 GCF_008729295.1 Plectropomus leopardus
TGTCACCTTTTACTTATTTTATCGCATTTTATGGGACATTTCTTGCCAAGTTGCTGGTTATGTTTTTTTCTGTGTTTTTGAAAGAAATCAAACCAAATTTTTTGGGTGTCAAAGGTTTCAAAGCTTGTGAAAGGCATCTGAAATCAAATCAGGAAAACTGATGTCGATCCAGGTGTTAAAGGGTTAATGACAACAATCCAAGCACCAGAATTTGTCACCGCTCTATGATTTTTAGGCTTCAGTGTGATAATATAAAGTTTTGGCTCGACAGGAAGAAGAGGTATGCCAGGGGGCAAAGGTGATGCAGGGACCAACGTACAGGGGCCCAC
>NW_024656203.1:0-537 GCF_008729295.1 Plectropomus leopardus
GTCTGTTTGAAATGACTCTGGTTCCTTTGGAGCTGAACGACAGACTGGAAATGGAGCTGAAAAAGCACCGCTGAAGAGGTTTGGTGTGTTGAACGTGCCACTGACTGATGCAGAAGCTTTATCATGTGTGAGGAAAGGAGGCAAATACGGGAAGGATCTCTCTCTGTCCTCTTGTCTTTGACAGAAGAAAAATGGCAGAGGAATAAACTAAGAATCAGTAGAAAGCTTGCTCATTTAGAATCCTTATGAACAGAAAAGTAGCGTCTTAAAGGACAATATTTTCTCATTGGGATCAGTCAGGTGCTGTCTTATACACCATAATCGCACTGAAACCTTTTTATCACTATGTTTATGTATTCATGCACTGTATCAATGCCAAGTAGTTTAGCTATCTGTGTTACATTTCTACCTTTTTTCATTTGCCATTCTAACCTTAACTGCCTCAAGGATAATGAAAAAGCATAATCCATGGTGTGAAAGCTTGTTTTTGTTCCATGGTAGAAATGATACTGTGAGAGTGTTGGTTGTTATGTGTAT
>NW_024656204.1:0-225 GCF_008729295.1 Plectropomus leopardus
TTCAACGAATCAATATATCTTTTTGTCAAAAATGTCACTTTAAATCGTCTGTATTTTGATTTTGAGTCTTTCGTGTGTTTGACACACAGACGTGTTGATCACTATTTTAACGTTCGCCAGGGTTTCTTCTCGCTGGTTATTTCCTTCCTTTTATTTTTTAATCTTGGAAATAGTGCACGCGAGTTCATCCAGCATCCCTTCTAATTTGGGAAATTGTTTTTAAGA
>NW_024656205.1:0-536 GCF_008729295.1 Plectropomus leopardus
AACGCTTCTGAGGGATAAACTGAGGAGAAAACAGAAGGATCGTCTCCTAAAATATTTTTCTTGTGCGTGTGAAGAGTTCAGCTCCTCCCAGCCAGATCACGTCTGTGCGTCTGTTTGTTAGCAAACCGACGTTTTCTGTGCCCAGCTCTCCAAACACGGGGCTCCATCCCTCTGCAATCATGTGCTCTTTGCATGTTAGATGATTTTGTTTACTCTTTATTTCAACATTTGAGCAAATTGGCTTGATTTCTTTTGAAAACATTCAAAAAAGGCGATGAGCAACTTTACAAGAAATGGCTCAAAAAAGAAAGAATTTAGTAACATAGGTACAAGAAAAATACCAGGAAATAAGTTGAAAAAAAGACTTTATAAATAAATATATAGTTTTCTGGGCAATTTAGGGAGAAATTACCCCAAAATTATGCAAAATATTTCTAAAAAAGATGAAAAAATTGAGAAAAACCTAAAGAAAATTAAATGAAATGAAAAAAAAAAAAAATAAGGAAACTACCTGAGTCTGTGCTTAAAATTCTGTA
>NW_024656206.1:0-358 GCF_008729295.1 Plectropomus leopardus
CGAGTGTGCTGTCGATGAGCAGAGAAGGATGTTGGGAAGGAAACAGAGGGGAGAAACATGCCGGTATCAGAGATACCAGTCGAGCCTCTGTGGCCTTAAGGTGATGTTTGCCAATCAGATTTCTGGGGATTGAATCAGTAGGAGAAGACATACAGGCCACCAAACACTGTGGGGGCGTGCATGCTCAACAGTTATGTCAAGCCATGCTACTAAAATATTTTAACATGGTACTTTGAGGCATTCAGCTGCAGTTTTCCTCTAAAGGCGGTGACACACCAAGCCGACGGTCGGCTTTCTGCCTACATTGGACCGTCGGCAAGCATCTATGGCCCTCATCGTTGCGGTGTGTCCCCCACCA
>NW_024656207.1:0-270 GCF_008729295.1 Plectropomus leopardus
ATATATAAAAATAATTACATATTATAAATAGTATTTTTGTTCTTCAACATCAACAAAATAATTATAATGATAAATATAGTTTCCTGAACATTTTCCCTTATTTTTTAAAAAATCATTTTCAAATCTAATCTGATGTTTTTGTTGTTTCCTTTGTAAAGTGTCTCAGAGTATCCAGAAAAGAACTGTATAAGTCCAATGTATAATTATTATTAATAATCCTCCCCTCTTTTTAGAATACATTTTTAGGTTCATTTCTTGTAACCCTTAACT
>NW_024656208.1:0-240 GCF_008729295.1 Plectropomus leopardus
TTCATATCATTCAACTCTGCACAGCTGGGAAAAGGGCGCAAAAACTACAAAAAGTAAAAAAAAAAAAGGGCAGATATTTATGCTCAAAGCTGCACCTTCCACTATCAAACGTTAGTGGAAAGCCTGTACACATTTTTCATTAAAGGATCATTTCTGTTTATTACAACTTGGGTCGCAATTTCAGGTCTACCCATGACCACTTTTACACCGCCGGTTTAAGGCGAGAATATCGCGACCTCT
>NW_024656209.1:0-329 GCF_008729295.1 Plectropomus leopardus
AAAGTTTTTGTAGGAATTAAATCAGACTATACACACAGAAAACAAAAAAAAAAAAAATTCAGAAAAAGAAATTAAAAAAATTAAAAGAAATCAACGCTTTTATAGGAATTAAATCAGACCATACACACAGAAACAACACAAAATACAAAAAATAAATAAATAATTAAGAAAAGGGAATTCTTGAACTTTTTTTTTTTTTTTTTAAAGTTTTTTTTAAAAAAGAACTTGAAAAAATAAATAAAAATACATTTAAAAAATGAATAAATTAAAGTTTATATGGGAATTAAATCAGATCATATGCACCAAAACAACACAAAATATTTAAAGAA
>NW_024656210.1:0-1620 GCF_008729295.1 Plectropomus leopardus
ATCGGTTGATGTCATCATAGGGGTCTTGTGAGCTACGCTTTGTCTGGTCCCTCCCCTAGGACCTGTTTGCCATGGGTGACCCTACCAGGGGCATGAAGCCCCCGACAACTGAGCTCCTAGGATCACTGGGACACGCAAACCCCTCCACCACGATAAGGTGGTAGCTCAGGGAGGGGTATAAATCCAAGACTATAGTAAGGCAAAAATGTCAAAATTTGACCCGTCCTAAAAACTGTTGAAAACAGCTGGAAACTGCTTAGAATAGCCTGCCAAAACACGCCATAGCAAAGAAATTTGCAAAAAAAGCCCAAAACAGCATAATTTGGCATGTCGAAAAATCCGACTAAAAATCCAAGACTATAGTAAGGCAAAAATGTCAAAATTTGACATCTCCTAAAGACTGTTAAAAACAGCTGGAAACAGCTTAGAATAGCCTGCCAAAGCACGCTATAGCAAAGAAAGTTGCAAAAAACACCAAAAAAAGCATAATTTGGCATGTCGAAAAATCCGACCAAAAATCCAAGACTATAGTAAGGCAAAAATGTCAAAATTTGACCCGTCCTAAAAACTGTTAAAAACGGCTGGAAACAGCTTAGAATAGCCTGCCAAAACACGCTATAGGAAACAAAGTTGCAAAAAAAAACCCGAAACAGCATAATTTGGTACGTCGAAAAATCTGACCAAAAATCCAAGACTATAGTAAGGCAAAAATGTCCAAATTTGACCTGTCCTAAAAACTGTTAAAAACAGCTGGAAACAGCTTAGAATAGCCTGCCAAAACATGCCATTGCAAAGAAAGTTGCAAAAAAAGCCAAAAAAAAAGCATAATTTGGCATGTCGAAAATCCGACCAAAAATCCAAGACTATAGTAAGGCAAAAATGCCAAAATTTGACCCGTCCTAAAAACTGTTGAAAACAGCCTGAAACAGCTTATAATAGCCTGCCAAAGCATGCTATAGCAAAGAAAGTTGCAAAAAACACCAAAAAAAGCAAAATTTGGCATGTCGAAAAATCCGACCAAAAATCCAAGACTATAGTAAGGCAAAAATGTCAAAATTAGACACATCCTAAAAACTGTTGAAAACAGCTGGAAACAGCTTAGAATAGCCTGCCAAAGCACGCTATAGCAAAGAAAGTTGCAAAAAAAGCCCAAAACAGCATAATTTGGCATGTCGAAAAATCCGACCAAAAATCCAAGACTATAGTAAGGCAAAAATGTCAAAATTTGACCCGTCCTAAAAACTGTTAAAAACTTCTGTAAACTGCTTAAAAATAGCCTGCCAAAACAAGATATAGGAAACAAAGTTGCAAAAAGAGCCCAATACAGCATAATTTGGCACGTCGAAAAATCCGACCAAAAAAAAGACTATAGTAGGGCAAAAATGTCAAAATTTGACCCGTCCTAAAAACTGTTGAAAACAGCTGGAAACAGCTTAGAATAGCCTGCCAAAGCACGCTATAGCAAAGAAAGTTGCAAAAAAAGCCCAAAACAGAATAATTTGGCATGTCGAAAAATCCGACCAAAAATCCAAGACTATAGTAAGGCAAAAATGTCAAAATTTGACATCTCCTAAAAACTGTTAAAAACAGCTGGAAACAGCTTAGAATAGCCTGCCAAAG
>NW_024656211.1:0-1317 GCF_008729295.1 Plectropomus leopardus
CTCTTTTGGCGATTTTTTTCACATGCTAAATTTTGAGGTTTTTGGCCCTTTTTGGTCTTTATTTCCACTTTGTGCATTATGGCGCGTCTCTACAAGCTATTCTAGGTGGTTTTCAGCTATTTTTAGGAACGGTCCAAATTTGACTTTTTTCGTCATACTATACTATTGCCTCTTTTGGCCATTTTTTGTACATGCTTAATTATGAGTTTTTTTGGCTTTTTATGACATTTATTCCCATTTTCTATGCAATGGCACATCTCTACAAGGTATTCTAGGTGGTTTTCAGACATTTTTAGGAGCGGTCAAAATTTGACTTTTTTCGACTTACTGTACTATTGCCTTTTTGGCCAGTTTTCTGTCATGACTTCTGAAAGATGGAGACACCTGTTGAAGTTTCAATCAGTACACATTTAATATGAGTACAAGTATGAGTATACAATTCAAATTACAATAACAACAGACAGGAGTACAATAAACAAGTACAACACAAATGAAAATTAGTACAATGACAAACTAAAACGCAGACTCCAAATGAGGACAAGTACAACAAAGACAAGCGCTCGGGTCAGCCCAGATAGAGACAAGACTAAATGCAGATTAACTGACACAGAGCACAGAAAGCTGGCTTAAACCGATCACATACAAAGGCAGTACTAATTATACAATGCTATGACGTAGATGGTAGGTATCAATTACTAACATTTCAGATACTAGACTTCTTTTGAGGAATGAGGTATGCATTTGTGTTGCTAGCTCCAGTATCCATGGTCAAGCATAACTTACAGGCATGGAGACTTCAAAGCATATAGGTAACTCTTTACTTGAGGTAGACATAGAGACTCGAACTAACTGTGGAGGATCCATGATCCAAAAAAATACATACTAAGAGATACTATTGCCTCTTTTGTCCATTTTTTTGACATGCTAAATTATGAGGTTTGCGGACTTTATTAACCTTTTATTTGACTTTGTATGCTATGGCACGTCTCTACAAGTTATTGTAGACGTTTTTTTGCCTTTATTTCCACTTTGTGCATTATGGCGCATCTCTACAACTTATTCTTGGTCATTTTCAGCCATTTTTAGGAGCGGTCCAAATTTGACTTTTTTCGTCATACTATACTATTGCCTCTTATGTCCATTTTTTGACATGCAAAATTTTGAGGTTTTTGGCCCTTTTTGGCCTTTATTTCCACTTTGTGCACTATGGCGCGTCTCTACAAGCTATTCTAGATGGTTTTCAGCCATTTTTAGGAGCGGTCCAAATTTGACTTTTTTCGCCATACTATACTATTGCCTCTTTTGTCCATTTTTTTG
>NW_024656212.1:0-242 GCF_008729295.1 Plectropomus leopardus
CGTCAGATTTGATGGAGATATTTCAATTAAAAGCGTCTTTTTCTCTCATAATTAACTTCATTTTTAGATGTTTTGTGGAAAATATTTTTAAAATCAGATTTTAAGGAGATATTTAAGACAACAAACGTTGATATTTTTGTTTAAATGATTAGATTTTGACACTTAAAAAAAAAAAACATTTCGGGAAAAATTACCAAAAATCCAGCTGCTAGTTTGGATTTTTGACACATTAGATGAAAAGT
>NW_024656213.1:0-204 GCF_008729295.1 Plectropomus leopardus
AATATAATAATAGTCACATACAGGTGTAATGGCCAGGTGTCCACATACTTTTGGCATAAAAGTAACATTTTTTTAATAGTCCTTCAGTCTGTTAAAATAAGTAGAAAACTTGTTACACAACACTAAAGACACAACTTAAATGAAAAACACCAAACACAAACTGGCAAAATGCTGCAAAATCAGTTAACTTTAACTGTTTAACTT
>NW_024656214.1:0-351 GCF_008729295.1 Plectropomus leopardus
AGTCACACTCAGTCACAATTATATAGAATCAGATCTCTGACTTAAAGTAAAACATATGAGATTAAATGCTAGGAACACAACATTTTATTAACAGTTTTGTTAACTGTACCTTGAGTAGGCAGTACAAAAATATACAAATAGAAATAATGATACAAGTAGGTATAAACCAGACAGACAAAAATAAAATACAATTTAAAAAATAATAAAATAAAATAATATAGACACAAATGTGACCACATACAGGGGGTTATGTAATTACTGAGTCTATCTGTAATATACATGTAGTCTATTATGTGCACAACCGGGAATGGGAGGAATAATGGCATCAAAACAATGTATCTGTGCTCTGGG
>NW_024656215.1:0-236 GCF_008729295.1 Plectropomus leopardus
CTAAGAAAATCTATCTAATTATATGCAGTAAGAAGTAGGCTACTTACCTAAAAGTAATATAAAAAAATGCTCCTGTCACAGTATCTCATCACTGCTCTCTGCTGGTGGAAACTTTGCGCATGTTGCAACTCTGACCCCACCCCATTCATGTGCCTGTTTGGCTTGATGTACATGTACCTACATTAACATTTTGGTATGGTAAATTATTGTCAACTCCTCCCTGTGACAGGCTGTCT
>NW_024656216.1:0-360 GCF_008729295.1 Plectropomus leopardus
GGGGGGGAGGGGGGTTTGGAGGGTGCCGGGCGCGGCAGAAGGAGGGTCTTCGTTCCGGTTCCCGCCCTCTGCTCCCCCTGCAGACCCGCTACGGCTCACCGGTGGCTTCCTCCTCTCGTCTCGGGAGAGGGATGGGGGTTGTAGACTGGGTTGTCCTTTTGGCGTTAAGCCTGGAGCGAGCGCGTCAGTTCATAAAGGCATTTGGCGAGCGTGGTGGAGACCTCCATGTTACTTAGCGCTAGCACTGAGAGGTGCGTCTCATGCCTCTTTACCAACCTGAGAGACAGCAAGAAACGCAAGACGTGATTAAAACAAGTGAATTACAAGAAAATTACCTAAAATAGTTTCAAAAAGAGAGGA
>NW_024656217.1:0-796 GCF_008729295.1 Plectropomus leopardus
TTCAGTGTGCACATTTTCAGAATGTGTGTGATGTTTTTGGTGTGACTGCAGACATTTAAGTGTTAATATTGAGTGTTTTTTTTAACATTTCAATAAATATTCGCCTCCTTCTTTTCACACAGACATATGTCTGCTGGATGTTCTGATGCTGTTTTATTTTATTTCTACTTATTAAAATCAAATCTGACTGAACGTGTCCCCGACTCTGTTTCTGTTTGATAGAATTTTTTTTATTCATCTAAAAATTACACACATAATAAATTAATAAATATTTTTCAATAGCTACTTAAATAAGACCGCTTAAAAAGAAAGAAGAAAAGGAAAAAGACTTCAAACAAAACTACACAATTTTATTATTATTTCTCTGTGAGACCGAACTTTAAACTCATTCTGTCAAATAGTGCAACTAACACATTTATTCAGAAGCAAAGAGGAATATGAGAGCACAGATTCCTGCAGATATGAACACGTGCAGCCGTTACGTGTTAGAGCCGCTATCAGGACACGTGACGCAACACGTGACGCAACACGTGACGCAACACGTGACCGAACACGTGACCGAACACGTGACCGAACACGCTTTACACAGAATCAACATCTGCAGGTTTGATATGAACACAGCGATTAAACATCAGATCACAAATATAGAGAACAGACTGAAGGATCCACGAGCGCCATCCCAAAAAAACATTTAACACCGATCTGCAAATCTTTACGTGATGTTCATCAAGTACTAACGTACGCTAGCTACTTTATGTAACTAATGTTCATTAAGTACTACCTTATGTTAGTTACT
>NW_024656218.1:0-278 GCF_008729295.1 Plectropomus leopardus
ATCACATAATGTTTAAAATTGCAGTAATATTGTATTGTGATTCAAGTATCATAATAATATCTTAAGGCCTCTCGCGTTTATCACCCCTACTATTGTAGTTAAAGTTAATCATTGTCATATAGTTAATCATGTTAAAAAGCTAATTGTAAGTTTTGTAGAAAATCTTAATTTGCAAAATAACTTTTACTATGGATTAAGCAAGAAGTGTAATATTTACATCTGAAATGTAGTGAAGTAGAAGTTTAGCATAAAATGTAAGTAAAGTACCTCAAACTGCA
>NW_024656219.1:0-553 GCF_008729295.1 Plectropomus leopardus
TCTTACCCAAGTGGCAGCTTCATTATAACCTCCAAAGGTAAAAAATAAAGCCAATGCTGAAGTGCCAAAACTGCAGTTAATTATCTATATGCACAGCATGTTAAAACCACATTTATGTAAAAATTGCTTAAATAGACAGACTTTCATCCTCATAAATAATAGTCATGATTAAAATAGTGGATGATAGAAATACAGTGTTCTAGTTCTACCTGACAATGGAGTACATAAGGTTGTCCATATTATATTATATTATATTATACAACAGTTTTCACTGTTTTTCATTAAAGCTGCTGTAATGATGGTATGCAGAGTACAAAAGTGGGATGGCACTTAGGCAAGGACACAGAAAGTCTGTCATTTGGGTAGAGTTTTTCCCAATAATTTCTTCAAAAAAATTTTTTTTTTTACAATTTGTTGAAGACCAAGGCTGATGGGTTCATTCACTCTAACCTCTCCATTCTATATTGTTTTATTTACTTTGTAAATATAAAATGTACATCTTGTCTCACTATCTATACCTTGCTGATTTATTATCAGTTAATAATAATAACAA
>NW_024656220.1:0-309 GCF_008729295.1 Plectropomus leopardus
AAGAAGAAGAAGAAGAAGAAGAAGAAATTAATAAAGTAATCATATTTTTTATAGTACATGACCCACCATCAGGGCACTTATACAGAGCGCTCTTTCTTGTCTGATAATATTGTGAAACACTGCCATCTCGTGGTCAGTGGTTCACATAAACATACTGTGCACTGTTATGTCTTCTGGATTCTTCATTGTTATGATGGAGAGCTTTAAAATGTACTTACTCCACTGCAATTGTAGTTATCGCACTTGAAATAACTAGTAGTTATCTTACCCAAGTGGCAGCTTCATTATAACCTCCAAAGGTAAAAAATA
>NW_024656221.1:0-209 GCF_008729295.1 Plectropomus leopardus
CAGAATAAGCTTTGACCCCTTGAAACCTCAGCAAATTGGTCAGATTTCTTTTTTTAAAAAATTGAATGAGAAGGCAAGGAGCAACTCAGCATGACATGGCCCAAAAATTAGCAAAGAATTACTAAAAAAAAGTTACAAGAAAATAGGCACACACACGAAGAAAGTGAAAAAATGAAAACAAACAAGAAAATGATGAAAATGAAGTACTG
>NW_024656222.1:0-1007 GCF_008729295.1 Plectropomus leopardus
GCTATTTTATGTTGTTTTGAGTTGTTTTTGACTGTTTTTGGGACATGTCCAATTTTGACATTTTTGCCATACTATAGCCTTGCTTTTTTCGTCATTTTTTCGACATTCTAGGTTATGTTGTTTTAGTCCATATTTGCATGTATAAATGCTATGGCATGTTTCAGTATGCTATTTTATGTTGTTTTGAGTTGTTTTTGACTGTTTTTGGGACATGTCCAATTTTGAGATTTTTGCCATACTATAGCCTTGCTTGTTTGGTCATTTTTTCGACATTCTAGATTATGTTGTTTTTGACAATATTTGCACGTTTAAATGCTATGGCGTGTTTCAGCATGCTATTTTATGTTGTTTTGAGTTGTTTATGACTGTTTTTGGGACATGTCCAATTTTGACATTTTTGCCATACTATAGCCTTGCTTTTTTCGTCATTTTTTCGACATTCTAGATTATGTTGTGTTAGTACATATTTGCACGTTTAAATGCTATGGCGTGTTTCAGCACGCTATTTTATGTTGTTTTGAGTTGTTTTTGACTGTTTTTGGGACATGTCCAATTTTGACATTTTTGCCATACTATAGCCTTGCTTTTTTGGTCATTTTTTCGACATTTTAGATTATGTTGTTTTTGACAATATTTGCACGTATAAATGCTATGGCGTGTTTCAGCATGCTATTTTATGCTGCTTTGAGTTGTTTTAAGCTGTTTTTGGGACATGTCCAATTTTGACAGTTTTCCCATTCTATAGCCTTGCTTCTTTGGTCATTTTTTCGACATTCTAGATTATGTTGTTTTAGTCCATATTTGCACGTTTAAATGCTATGGCGTGTTTCAGCATGCTATTTTATGTTGTTTTGAGTTGTTTTTCAGTGTTTTTGGGACATGTCCAATTTTGACATTTTTGCCATACTATAGCCTTGCTTCTTTGGTCATTTTTTCGACATTCTATATTATGTTGTTTTGGTCCATATTTGCACGTTTAAATGCTATGGCGTGTCTCAGCACGCTAT
>NW_024656223.1:0-215 GCF_008729295.1 Plectropomus leopardus
TCAAAACTTCAACTCTAATTAGCAGTGTTTCTCGACCTTTTTTTTTTCGACTTGTGCCCCCACAGCTCATCAGATAAGCTCAAGTCCCCTTTCATGTGTGTATTAAAATATGTTTTTTAACATTATTGGTTACATAAAAGTGGACACTTACATTTTTTTCAGTGTTGGGCAGGTTTGCAGTTGTACTACTTACTATTAGTAATGACAGAAATTGC
>NW_024656224.1:0-475 GCF_008729295.1 Plectropomus leopardus
ATTTTACAACACGTCAGGAAAAAAAAACTATTCATATTCCTTTCCATGTCTGGACATTTTCAAGACTTTTGAAAAAAGATTAATTTAACATATTTTGATACCAGTTAAAGGCCTTATTTTTAGATTAATGGTTCCAATGCCTTTTAGGATTTTTCAAGTATCTGTGGGAACCCTGTCATCATTCCTCTTTCCCTCTTCACACATGCATGTCACTATTTCTCGGGTGAAGGACAAGTGATGTCTTTGGTCTTCAATACCAACTGACCCAGACTGAGACAGACCCCCTTCCAACTTGGTCCCATCAGTTGCCGTGCCCAAAATCATCCTTAAAATGAGCTCAACAGTCTTGATGTGTTTGCAACATTTAAAGACTTCTTCAGATAAGTGCTTTGAAATGTGATTTTAGTGCTTCACACACAAATTGCACGCTAATCTTAGTTGGATATGTTTCAGGAACCAGGAACTCTCACTTACA
>NW_024656225.1:0-381 GCF_008729295.1 Plectropomus leopardus
AATAATCCCTTAGCACCTATCTGGAACATGTTTTGAGGTAATCCTTTGCATTATCCTGCTTTTTTGTGTATTTTGGCGCCTTAAGTACAAACTACCAATTGGAGACTCAAAATGACCTCAAAGAAACACAAAATAACTAAAAATATGGGCAAAATAACCAGAAAGAGACACAAAGTGACAAAAAGACATATGACCTAAAGAAAATCACACAAAAAACACAAAAGATGACTTTATAAAGCCACAGAATGTCTATAGAGACACAAAATAACTAAAAAGAGGCCAAAATAGCCACCAAAAGTCACAAAATGACCTCAAAGAGACATAAAATGATAAACAGCTAAAGAGACACAAAATCATCTAAAAAAAACAACCAAAACACAC
>NW_024656226.1:0-440 GCF_008729295.1 Plectropomus leopardus
TTTACTAAATTAGGATTTTGCATGCAATACGTTCTTTTCCTAAAGAATCTGAGTGATTTTTCACCACTGGTGAGTGGATAATTATTTTACTGCAGCACGAATATTCAGCATTTTTAGATCTAGATCTGTCATGGTAACTACTTTTTGTGGATGATATGTTGTCTTACAGATAATTTCAGGAAACAATATAGTAAGTTTTAAGACCATGATATGTCACTAATTTACTGATGTCATAATAACATAGTAATACAAGTACACCCTTTTTAAAGAGCAATGCACTTTAAAAACCTTATAATATTCAGACATGGGAATGTAAAAAATGAATAAAACACAAATAAAATAAAAACCACACAACTTAAACAAAAAATCAAACTGAATCTCCGGCTCTATTAGCAAAAAATGTGCTCCATAAAATTCTGGCATCATTTTTGGCAAAATGT
>NW_024656227.1:0-354 GCF_008729295.1 Plectropomus leopardus
GCATAACATTTACATAGGCTATTAAGAGAAATGTAATTAATAATAAGCTTACGTACTGCAAAAATTAAACATCAAAATAAGGAAAAATAGCCTTTGTGCAATAAAAGACCACAAAAAACATGCAAAGGAAAATCAAAGAGACACAAACAAAAAACAGGTACAAAATTACCACAAAAAAGGAACCAAAAAAGACCACAAGACCTAAGCCAATTGCGAGTTATTTCATCTATGCTCTCTAACCCTTTGAGACCTGAACAAATTGGTTTGTTTCCTTTCAAAACACGTGGAGAGGGCGATAAGGAACTTAAAAAGACATGGCCCTAAAATTTGCCAAAAAGAAATCAAAATGTAAAA
>NW_024656228.1:0-530 GCF_008729295.1 Plectropomus leopardus
CCTCGTGTCCTCGTGTCCTCGTGCTGTACTGTGATGTACTGTGAATGTGTGAAATGCAGTATTTCAGGCTCGGTGGTGCAGTAACCTGTGACAGCGGACAGGTACAGTTCATGACCCGCGTGAAGACAAAGCAGCAGATGAGACCCGCTGATAGAGAACAATGTGATGCACAAAGAAAAATGACGGGAATGTAAAGACATTCACGTCCTTGCCGCGGCGTCTGCACTGATAACGAAAAACCGTTATCTTCAAACATCAGCCCGCTCGTCTGACGCTCGACTGCAGCGTCGCTTCAGCAAGAGGAGTTTATGTAACTGTGCAAATTATTTTTTTAGTAACTAAACATAAAAAGAGTTTTCTGGCCGATGTATAAAACGGAGCAATTTACCGACCAAACCCGCAAATAAAACTCGCCAAAATTACGATATTAAACACAGCCGAAAACTGTGAAACCAGTGATTATTGTTGGATTTTCACATTTCTGATCAACTTGAAACACATCATGTGGGCCGGAGTCACTTATTATTAGC
>NW_024656229.1:0-221 GCF_008729295.1 Plectropomus leopardus
TTTTGACCTTTTTTTCCTTTTTTTGGGCTTCTTTTTGGCTTTTAAAGCATTCAGCTTTTTTTCTTAAAATGTTTTAGTGATTTTAAAAAACTTTTGGCTATTTTTTTTGTTTAAAATTTTTTTGTGATTTTTTTTTTTTTTTCCTCTTGAAATTACTAAATTCGGCGTGCATGTTGCTAAAACACAAGCACAATTTATTCATATTACATGCACATGTTTTA
>NW_024656230.1:0-256 GCF_008729295.1 Plectropomus leopardus
TTAGCATTTTTTTTTTAACATTTAGCATTTTTTGTCTTTTAAAGCACTTGGCTTTTTTTCTTTAAAATTCTTGGAGATTTTTTTTGTTTTAAAATTTTTGGTGAGCTTCAAAAAAGTTTGGCGATTTTTTTTTTTCCTTTTCAAAAACGTGGCAATTTTTTTGCAATTTTTTTTTCTTTAAACACTTAGCATTTTTTTCCCTATAAATTTTTTGACCTTTTTTTCCTTTTTTTGGGCTTCTTTTTGGCTTTTAAAG
>NW_024656231.1:0-231 GCF_008729295.1 Plectropomus leopardus
ATTACTTTTACTATTATTATGAATTTGGATTCCATTTTAACCTTTTTTCAGGTCATTTCCGGTTTTTTGTTCTTTTACTTTTGGTCTAATTTCAGGGCATTTTCTTGACTCACTAATTCCTTGCAAATACGCAAGAAAGCTATTTCTTATTAAGTTGATTTTTTCCATGTTTTTGTAAGAAATAAAGCCAATTTTCTCAGGTTGTGAAGGGTTAACTATGCTGCTAAACTC
>NW_024656232.1:0-529 GCF_008729295.1 Plectropomus leopardus
AAGCCAATTTTCTCAGGTTGTGAAGGGTTAACTATGCTGCTAAACTCTGCCACCAGCTAAATGATCCTGTCCAAACTAAATAAGTCTCACCACGTCACCTTGAGGAGCATCAGCACTATCATGGCACCTGAGGATCACACTGACATTAAATAAGCTTTAGGGGCCCCTCGATCGTCCCTTGAGGAACTCCTCCATCTGTTCTTTGGTCTTAAAGCCTCGATGTTCCTCCACTGGTCCACTTTGGACACGTGGAGTCTTCAAACGCGCCGCCGCCTGCTCATTTTCATGTTAAAGTGTCATAAATTCTGACAGGAACATGAACCTTTAACTCCACATCAGGGGGAACTCTGACGCTGTTACGCAATGGTCCGTAACTCTGAGACTGACATCCACCCTAAAAACACAATCCACACGAGAGCGGGGCCTCCGAGAGCGGGGATACCATGACCACAAGATGAAAGGGTATGTTGGTAGTTTGCAGATGATAGGGTGATTTTTTTTTTTGTTTGTTCCTTATAGAGCAGTGTAA
>NW_024656233.1:0-1064 GCF_008729295.1 Plectropomus leopardus
ACAGTTTTGCCATACTTTAGCCTTGCGTTTTTGGTCATTTTTTTCAACATGCTATAATTTGGTGTTTTTGGCTGTTTTTTTGAAGATTTTATGCTATGGTGTGTCTCATTACACTATTTTATGCTGTTTTGAAGTGTTTTAAGCTGTTTTTGGGACATGTCATAGTTTTACATTTTTTGCCATACTATAGCCTTGCGTTCTTGGTCATTTTTTGACATGCTATTTTTTTGGTGTTTTTGGACATATTTGCAACATTCTATGCTATGGCGTTTCTCAGCAGGTTATTTCATGCTGTTTTGGGGTGTTTTCAGCTGTTTTTAGGACATGTCATATGTTGACATTTTTGCCATTCTATAGCCTTGCCTTTTTTGTCATTTTTTGGACATACATTATTTTCGTGTTTTTGGACATTTTTGGAAGATTCTATGCTATGATTTATCTTTGCACTCCATTTTTTGCTGTTTTAAGGTATTTTAAGCTGTTTTTGGGACATGTCATATTTTGACATTTTTGCCTTAGTATAGCCTTGCCTTTTTGGTTATTTTTTTCAACATGTATTACTATGGTGTTTTTGGACAGTTTTGGAAACTTCTGTGGTATGGCGCGTGTCAGTGTGCTATTTTATGCTGTTTTGAGGTGTTTTAAGCTGTTTTTGGGACATGTCATAGTTTGACATTTTTTGCCATACTATAGCCTTGCCTTTTTGGTCAATTTTTTCAACATGCATTACTATGGTGTTTTTGGACAGTTCTGGAAAATTCTATGGTATGGCGTGTGTCAGTGTGCTATTTTATGCTGTTTTGAGGTGTTTTAAGCTGTTTTTGGAACATGTCATATTTTGGCATTTTTGCCATACTATAGCCTTGCCTTTTTTGTCACTTTTTGGACATGCATTATCTTGGTGTTTTTGGCCGTTTTTGCAACATTCTATGCTATGGCGTTTCTCGGCAGGCTATTTTATGCTGTTTTGGGGTGTTTTCAGCTGTTTTTAGGACATGTCATATTTTGACATTTTTGCCATACTATAGCCTTGCCATTTTTTTTGGTCATTTTTTTGGACATGC
>NW_024656234.1:0-615 GCF_008729295.1 Plectropomus leopardus
GAGCTGGTTTTGGAGTTTTTGAAGGTAATTGAAGTGTTTGTGGGAGCTGGTTTTGGAGTTTTTGAAGGTAATTGAAGTGTTTGTGGGAGCTGGTTTTGGAGTTTTTGAAGGTAATTGAAGTGTTTGTGGGAGCCGGTCGGGGACAGTGTGTGTGGTGGGTTCAGCGAGTCCTGTGTGAAGCGTCCTGATCCTGCAGGATGTAATCGTCCAAAGCCTCTGACCTGAGCACTTTAATGAAATCCGTCTTAAGCTAACGGTGGCTGATTACTTCCTGATGATTACAGCGGTGCATCAGAGGAGCTGCGGCCCAAAATCACCCACAGGACCAAGAACCGAAACTCTCCGTGACCCACAAAACACTGCTCTCTAATGACCGCACTGACATGTTAACGTGTGTCGTATGATAACCGTGTTATTATCTGTTCCATGTCTGACTCTCAGAATGCAAACTAACGCGCTGAAAAGTCCAAACTTATCCGACTTCCGTGTTTTTACTGTGAAGAAAATCATACAAACTTCACGTTTCTGACTTTTCATTCAGGGCTTTCATTAAAACTGTGGAAAAAATAACAACAGATTTCTAAAGCCGACATTCACACGCTGCTCTCCCTCCAG
>NW_024656235.1:0-556 GCF_008729295.1 Plectropomus leopardus
TTTCTAAATCCAACAGATTTGGAAAATTACCATATAAATTACAGTATAAAAAACCTCTTAATTCATGAATTATTATGTAGACAATATGAGGTGCTAAAATTAGATTTTAATCATCTACCTTTCTTTCACATATTTGATTTCTTTTGCTGACTTTGACTTCATACTCATTATAATTTGATCAACCTGTCTGATTATACATCTGTCTTTTGTGTTGCTGTTTAATACAGCTACAGGGTTTAAGAATTTAATAATCTGCAGCTTTAAATATCAGTTTTATTCCATAATTAAGAAATAATGTTCATAGAAAAAAAATGTCGAAATCAAAGACCTGTGTCTCTCCACGGCAAGAACCCAACAGTGCATATTTGAATACAAACTGATGAGAAAAGGAAGAGATGACAATTACAAGACGGGTAATGAATGTGGATGAAAGGAGCACTGAGAGGAATTAGCTTCTAATAATCATGGCATGGCAATACAGCAACAACAGCCAAAGTCATTGTGGAGGATGGCTTTAAGTGGAGCTGAATCAATGCCTGACTGAATCAATATGTGC
>NW_024656236.1:0-528 GCF_008729295.1 Plectropomus leopardus
GAGCCACACTGTGTTTCTCCAGACTACAGCAGGGGATGATGGGAGGGGATCACAGGACGGACTACAAACACTAAGACATAAAAAAAGGAGCCCCACCTGATCCTGAAACCGGCCAATCAAACACTCAACAAACTGACCACAGGCAGAGGGAAGTGCCAGACGTCAGAGTTTATGGACGTTTGCTAAAAAGATCTGTCGCAGCGTCAGTCATGAGAAAAGTTTTCTTACCATTTAAGTTATTTGTGAAGCAAATCTGTCAGATTTGCTGCTTTTCTCGGTTTAATAATTTTATAAAAAGGATATTTTTGAGTTTTGGACATTTGAAGACGTCACGTTGGGTTCTGGGAAACTTATTAGAGACACCGTTCAGTATTTTCTGACATCTTAGAGACAAAACTATCAAACAGAGAAAAATATATATCTTTTAAATTTAAAAAGATTTTACAGAGATTAAATGGAAATGAAAACAATCACTGGTTGCAGCTGGAGAGATGTCAGCATCCAAATTCAATTCCTACAATCTTTTCA
>NW_024656237.1:0-215 GCF_008729295.1 Plectropomus leopardus
AATCAGAAAACACTGTTTCTGAACAATACTTTATATCCCAAAAATATTTTTCAGAATCAAAATTCAGGCTCCAAAACCTTTATTTATCCCTGAGGGGATTCTGGGTCACTTTACAGTTGCTGTCATATGTATACACATCGACAATTATAAGAAAAATAGATACATGAGAAAAAGGTAAAAGTACAGTACTGCAATATAATACGAGAGAGAGAGAG
>NW_024656238.1:0-255 GCF_008729295.1 Plectropomus leopardus
CCCCCCCCCCCCCACTACAACGTCCTTGAACTGCACTGATTCATACACACAGATCACCTCTCCCTGTCTCTCTCTCTCTCACTCGCTCTGTGCGTTGGACATAGTTAATGACGAAGGCTTACTGGATCACTCAGTGACTAAGTGTGCTTGATAAAGGTCAGTGCTGCCACAAGCTAATGCTTCACTGCTCAGAGTAATACTTTAGCCAAGCGTATTGTGAATATTCCGCACATGAACGCTTCACAGGGCAAAATA
>NW_024656239.1:0-210 GCF_008729295.1 Plectropomus leopardus
AACAAAAGGCGACAAAATTACCTGAAATTTGTTTAAAAAAAAAAGGGAGGGGGGAATTTTAGGAAATTATCAGAAATGTCAAGAAAATTATATTGTCACCATAATAGTTTTATATTTTCAGTTATGTCACAGAAAAAAATACGTATATTTTTTAGTTTTCTTTACATTTTTCAAGTAATTTCCTTTAAAAAAAGTCCAGAAAATGATCTT
>NW_024656240.1:0-683 GCF_008729295.1 Plectropomus leopardus
AATACATGATCTACGTGTCTCTAACAGTGACCTAATACGCAAACTTTAATTTTTGGTGCAGATTACAAAGAGCACAGAAGCAGGCGTTGTTCACCTGACGTTTAAGGCTGTAATCTTGCAGGATCTCGTTATGTAAATAACCAAGTAGGAGGTGTTTTTTGGTTTTTTTTCAGCACAAAGGGCCATTATTGAGTCAATATTTGATGAATAAACAGCTTTTCCGGGTTGTTGTTACCTTTAAAGGCATCATGAAGACGAGCTCTTGGTTCTCCTGCGCTTCATCTGGCTGTTGTGAAATTTCTCTGCGATCTTCCTCTCGTGTCCTGCGGGGCAATGGCGGTTTGTGTTGAGCTCGATTTCCTTCTTGGAGCGTCCTTTTCCACACGCGTGACACGAGTACTCCAGCAGGTTATAATAGTCATACTGATCGTAATAAGCTTCCTCGAAAGAAACAAATCTTTCCATGTCTGTCGCCATTTGGAGACGTTATTCAGCGGGTTTTTTGGAGGCAGTGGAGAGTCCCGGAGCGAGTAAACAGATGAGGTCACCCTGTGTTTATATACAGCGAGTCACGTGATCACAGCTGCTGACTGCGGAAATATGAACCGGCCTGTTGCTGCCTGCCCGCGCGCTTAAACCACGACTTTAACAAATACATTAAGATGGTTATTTGGAAATATTCA
>NW_024656241.1:0-436 GCF_008729295.1 Plectropomus leopardus
TGTCCACATTCTTGGGTCAGTGATGGACAAACAGTTGAGCTTTTCTATTTGTTGGCACCGGTTGGGACGCTGCTTTCAAGCGCAAACACAGCTGACTTTGTTTTTCTGGCTTAAGTGTGATCACAGTCAAATTAGTTTGAGGTAAATGAAACATTTTAATGCAACTCAAAGTCTAGGCAAATGGAGCAAAATAGAGAAACTGAAATAGGTTTTTTGGTATGAGATGGTGCATCTGTTTGGACTTTACTTTTTTAAGCCTTTGAACCCTGAGAAAATTGGTTTCTACTAAAAACATGGCGGAAAAGATAATGAGCAATTTGGCAAGTTTTGTTCTGCAAAATGCAAGAAACTAGTAGATGTAAAGAAAAAATTAAATCTAGGGAAAATGTCCAGAAAACTGTATTTATAGTTACTTTAAATTTATTTTTCTAGTTAT
>NW_024656242.1:0-520 GCF_008729295.1 Plectropomus leopardus
TGTTGAATGTGCATTTTTGTAAGATAGTGCTGTGTGAGCATATGTTGAATAATACCTGCTGTGGCTAAAAAACTGCAGCAGAGAGCAGAGAGTGAACAGAAAGGGGCTGGAAAAGTAGAGAAAATAGAATATGAAATATTGTTTAAAGCCACATTAAGCTAAACAAATTTGTATATAATATTAACAGTAAGGTAAAATGTTTAAAGTTAAAATTGTATTGGAGTTTGCTGCCCTGGAAATTAGTTTTTTTACAATGTGGCACAGAGGACATTTTAGTGTTTAGTAACTACTGAAAAATAAAGGCCCACACAGCACACCCAATGCTGCTTTGGACACGAATTTGAACAATCAAGTTGAGCTGGAAAAATATGTAATATAATATTTCTTGTAATACGGCACTATTGTAAGATGTGGGACAGTCCATGGTTCCCCAATCCTCTTGGCATCACATCATTAGTGTCCTTTAATCTCCAGGGTTGAACAGGGAAGTAATTGGCAATAGGTAAAAACAAAATGTAAC
>NW_024656243.1:0-299 GCF_008729295.1 Plectropomus leopardus
TTTGCCAGCAGGTGGAGCTAATGCTCTTAAATTCACACTCATACCTGAACTTTACCTGCTGGGATTTCCTTATATGAGCATGTGCACGGTTTCATTTTCATGAGAAGGGAACATTGAACAGACACCGTTCTCATGCTCGACTTTATGCGATATTGTATAAAAATACTGATGATAGGTTTTAATCCCTGAAAAGGAATATTGAGTAGTAGTCAAGGATACAATAAATATTGATATGGCATGTGTGATATTTAACTACAAAAAATCTTGATTTATTTTTTAATTTCTTACAGTTGTCTTTA
>NW_024656244.1:0-1101 GCF_008729295.1 Plectropomus leopardus
GTTTTTTCAACACTATATCTTATAACATGCCTCTACATGCTATACTAAATGGTTTTTAGCAGTTTTTTGGACATGTCAAATTTTGACATTTTTGCCATACTATAGCCTTGCTTCTTCGGTCAATTTTTCAACATGCAATTTTATCGATTTTTCGGACATGTTTGGATGTTTTTTCCTACACTGTACACTATAACATGGTTCTTTCTGCTCTACTCAGTGGTTTTTAGCTGTTTTTTGGACATGTCAAATTTTGACATTTTTGCCATACTATAGCCTTGCTTCTTCGGTCCATTTTTTCAACATGTGATTTTATCATTTTTTCGGCCATTTTTAGATGTTTTTTCTACACTGTACACTATAACATGGTTCTTTGTGCTCTACTAAGTGGTTATCAGCTGTTTTTGGACATGTCAAATTTTGACATTTTTGCCATACTATAGCCTTACTTCTTTGGTTAATTTTCCAACATGATCATCCAGCAGCAGTCTGCTGCACCCACAGTGCAAGAGAAAACGTCACTGCAGGTCCTTTATCCCATCAGCCATCAGACTTTTTAACAGCACCAATTGGTGTAGCACTGTTATGTCTGCTGTAAAACTCATTATTTCCCTGCCTTGTGCAATACTGTATGTTTTCACGTTGTTTTTTTTATCTCTATGCAATGTTTATTCCACAATGTGTATCGCACTGTAGAAATCTTGCTGAAAAGTGAATATACTGTAAATACTCCTGAGTACTTAACATTTTATGTTTTGTATTTTCTTATGTTTGTATATGTTCTAATTTCTGTTTTAGTTGCTGTGACAAGTGAATTTCCCCTGTGTGGGATCAATAAAGTTTTACCTCATCTTATGTTGTTGGTTTTTGGACTGTTATTGTATTTTCTCATCACTGTATACTATAACATGCCTGTATATGCTCTACTTGGTGGTCAAATTGTGAAAATTTTGCCATACTGCCTTGCTTTTTTGGTCATTTTTACACATGCTATTTCATGATTTTTTAAGCAGTTTTGGATGTGTTTTCAACACTGTATACGACAACATGCCTCTTTATGCTCTACTAAGTGGTTTTCAGCTGTTTTTTGGACATGTCAAATTT
>NW_024656245.1:0-225 GCF_008729295.1 Plectropomus leopardus
CAGGTATGAGTGTGAATTTAAGAGCATTAGCTCCACCTGCTGGCAAACTGAGTCATCACAGGTTGAGGAAATGACAGAAATGAAACCACATGCAGCTCTCACTGAGGGAGACGACACGCAGCCTAAACTTATGCAGTTTGATTCAACGGTCCTCATGAAGTTAAATCCTTCATGGATATTGTAATATTCAGTTAGTGTTGACACTGTTTTAAAAAGGTGTTGGCT
>NW_024656246.1:0-268 GCF_008729295.1 Plectropomus leopardus
GACTTCAAGTCAGAGAGCCCTCAAGTTTTAGAAGAAAGATAAAGGTTTAATTAAAACGCATTTTCAAACACGAGGAACCAGTTTTAATTATTTACAATTATTTCTATGTGTTAAATGAACATATATTATGAGCACAAAGCGCTCACAGTTCCCTAAATGGATCAGAAATCGTATCGTGGCGGCGTTTGTGAAATTGCTTTGTTGTTTTACTATCACTGTTTAGCTCCGATTGATGTAGTTTTATTTATTTAAGTATTTATTTGTTGCC
>NW_024656247.1:0-884 GCF_008729295.1 Plectropomus leopardus
ATGTATTTTTTAAAAACTTTTTACTAACTCTTTTGATCATCATTTTTTGTTGCTCATGGGTTTCTTCCCATAAAAAAAAAAAAAAAAGCCAGTTTGCTCGGGTTAATGTCCTCTGTCCCTGCGTCCAGTCTGACCAGTCCGTCTCTCATGCAGGACATCAGCCCTCCGATGTCTCACACTGGGTTCACTGGGCAGCACCTCCCCTTCGTCGGCTTCACCTACACCACCGACAGCTGCTTCTCCGACCGCGGCTCGCTGAGCCGACCGGAGCTGCTCGGAGTCCGCCAGGAGGGGGAGGGGCAGGAGGGAGGAGGAGGAGGAGGGGGGCAGGAGGTGGAGGCCTTCGAGAGGAGGATCCGCCGCCTGGAGCAGGAGAAACAGGAGCTGAACCGCAAACTGCAGGGTGAGACACACTCAGTTACTTCAACATGCTGTGAAATACTTTGAAATACTTTAAAATAGTTAGATTTTAAGTAATACTGATGCTCTACCTTATTGGTATTGATTGATGCAGTACTTATGCCATATTGATGCAGTACTGAAGCAATACTGGTGCTGCACTTTGTTAGTACTGAAGCAGTATTGATGCTGTACTGATGCTGTACTTTGTTAGTATTGATGCAGTACTCTGTGTGTAGTACTGACGCAGTATTAATGCAGCACAGATGTAATACTGGTGCTGTACTTTGTTAGTACTAACGCAGTACTCTGTGTGTAGAGTCGACTCAGGCGTTGGCAGCTCCTCGAGGAGGAACTCTGAGTCGAGACAAAGAGATCAAGAAGCTGAACGAAGAGATCGAGCGTCTCAAGAAGAAGCTGGCAGGTCAGTGTCCTGTGTGTCCTCTCTCTGTGTCTCCTCTCTCTGTGTCTCCTCTCTCTGTGTC
>NW_024656248.1:0-763 GCF_008729295.1 Plectropomus leopardus
AAAATTAAATAAAATGCTGTAATAAGGTACTGTTATAATAACGTTACATAAAGTGCTGATATAGTTAAGTTTAATTAAGTACTTTTTTAAGAAAGTTAAATACGTACTGTTACATTAAAATAATTCAAAGCTTAACCACTGGTGCTTTAAAGCACTGTTCAAATAAAGTACTGTTAAAGTACTTTATTTGAAAGTATTGTTATAATGAATTTATATAAAGTGCTGTTATGATAAAGTTAAATAAAGTACTGTTACAATGAAGTTAAACAAGGTAGTTATAATAAATTTAAATAAAATACTGTCATAATTAAGTTAAATAAAGTGCATATTAGAACAAAGTTAAATAAAGTACTGCTGTTATAATGCAGTTAAATAAAGTATTTCTATGATAAAGTTAAATAAAATATTTTTATAGTAAAGTTACAAAAAGTACGGTTATAAGAAAATTTAGGAAAGTACTATTATAGGAAAGTTAGAGGACTGTAAAAAGAAAGTTAAATAAAGTACTGTTAAAAAATTAATAAATCAAAGTTTAACCACTGGCGCTATTATTTTGGAACACCTGACCGATCCCCAGCTGGAACTGTTGATGTTTTTGCTGTACACTTGAAGATTGCCATCAAAAGTTAGCTGTTTGCAGTTAGCAGAAAGTTAAACTGTTACCACAGGGCCTTTCAACTTGAGAGTGTGAAAGAACTGAAACGCCAAAGTGATTCTCATGCTGCCATCTTAAAAAAATGATGTGAAAATGTATACTCAATGT
>NW_024656249.1:0-204 GCF_008729295.1 Plectropomus leopardus
CAGGTGATTTTTTTTTTCTTTTTTTGTTGCTCCATGTCTTTAAAAGAAATTTTAAAAATATGGGTTTCAAAAGAACCTTGTGTTTTCTTTCAAAAACACGCAAAACAGGAGAAGAACAACTCTGTAAGAAATGTTTTACAAACTGCAAAAAAATGCATTGTAGAAAATTAGTATTTTTTTAAAGGTAAGGCAAAATCTCTAATG
>NW_024656250.1:0-331 GCF_008729295.1 Plectropomus leopardus
GAGACAGTTAGCTTAACATAAAAATTAGAAATATTGAGGAACAGCTCACCTCGCTCTGTGCAATGTGTCATTTTTACATTTTAATTTTCTTTTTTGTTACCTTTTGACAAGAGCCAGGCCAGCTCTTACTCCATGTTTCTGACTTTTCTGCCATGCAAACCAAATGTTTTTGATGTTAGTTGATTTATTTAAATATGCAATACACAGATAGTTTCAAAAATCTTTTCAAAAACAAAGGTGGAAAAGCAGCAGCTTGTGGTTTTGCAGGGAAGTTTAAAAGGTGATGGGAGGTGGATATTTGTTACTTTTGAACAGAGCCAGGCTAGTTGTT
>NW_024656251.1:0-652 GCF_008729295.1 Plectropomus leopardus
TTTAAAGAAAACAAAAAAATCACCCAAAATTTTTAAGAAAAAATGCTCTCAGAACCCCCGGGCTCCAAAAGTCAGGGAAAAAAATTGACCAAAATGTTATAAAAATCAACAAATATTTAAAAGAAACAAAAATAAAAGAAAAAAATCAACAAAAAAAAAAATCACCGAAAATGTTGAAAGAAAAAATTCAACAAGTTTTTTTTTAAAAAAATCACCAAAAATATTGAAAGAAAAAAATCGCCCAATATTTCAAAAGAATAAAAAATCTCCAAAACTGTTTTGTTTTTTGTTTTTTTTTTAAAAAGTATCAGTGTGGAAGAAGTGACGTTGTTTTCACTTGATTTGGGAAATTTCTGTATTTCTGTCTGATGTTGTCTTTCATGAAGTTTTTGTGTTTTGATTCGAGATAATAAAGTTGAGTTGAGTTGAAATACTGTCGTTAATTTTGGGGTTTTCAGTCGCACGTTGGCTCACTGGCTGAACTTGTCTGCAGTTTGGGCCTCTGAACAGGTTTTTGGTCTTTTTGCTCCTCAAACACGCAGCGGTCTCTTTGATCCGGATATTTCTGGAGTTTTCGCTTCGTCTCTCAGCTCCTCGTCTCCTGATGCAGCTGCGTGTTTGTTAAACGTCAGTTTGAAGCTTCAGTATCATC
>NW_024656252.1:0-946 GCF_008729295.1 Plectropomus leopardus
TATGAAAATATTCTTTTCATTAGATTTCACAAAATAAAATCACAAACAATGTTGATCCAAAAGATTTTTAAAAGTAAAAACACAAACTAAATATTTCTTAACTGTGCATAAGTTATTTGAACTCTGTGCATTTTTTAAATTTTATTTTTTTTTAAAGATATTTTTATGAGCACAGTGCACAGATGTGCTGAGATAGATTCATCATTCATTCCTGTGGCGCCACATTTTTGCACCACACACACATCGCAGTGTGATGCAACACATCCTCACACAACGGTTCATATGACAGAAAATGAATTAGCACCTAAGAGTAAAGTTACACAGTTAACACAGAGCGACTGTGGTTAGATTTAGGAAAATACATCACCGTCCAATCACAGTTAGAGTTCCTCTCAGGAAACTGTGAATTTACATTTACGCCAGTTTCTCACTGCAGGAAACTCTGCACACTATCTGCGTTTTGAACGGCTCCGTGATATCTGATCAATTAGCGCCCAATGAATGACATCACCTCCTTAAAAGGAAGTTTGGAAAAGAAACATGTTGACAAACCACCGTAAAATGGTTCACATAGTTTAGAAAAAACGGTCTCCTGGTCAAAGCTTTGTGTATTTTTTGACTCCTCCACCCCGACCTGCCTCCTGACCGTGCGCCTCCTTTTTTGCTCCTGTCACATTGGTCACATGATCGCAGCCTTCTAATCCACGCGGGTTACTGGCTCCACCACATTGAATATGGTCAAATTTTGGTGCAATGCATTTTGTAGGAAAACATCCAAACAGAGAACGAGTAATAACAAACAGAAGCCTTCGCTTTCTGCTGCAGAAAAATCAACGTTCTCACTTACTGCGTTTTTTACTTCAAATCAAATATTACTTTTTCTGCTTGTTTGTAAAATAATTTCTCTATTTTCTTTGTTACATGTTTGAAGAAAGTCAAATCAAAT
>NW_024656253.1:0-267 GCF_008729295.1 Plectropomus leopardus
CAGCCACATATTACTTTATATTGAAAGTTGTACACCACTGAATGCGTAGCATTGAAGTACTTCACTTTGTGAAAGTTCTTTATTTTGCAAGTTTAATCTAAAAAAAAAACAAGTTGAAATATTTGTGATTTTATTTTTTTATATCACAAATGTCCACAAATTCAGATCCAAAAATTAAAGTAAAATATTTTTTAATATTTGACATTTTTGAATTAAATTTGCTATTTGAAAAATTATTCAAAAATTAAAGTTGACATTTTGATAAAA
>NW_024656254.1:0-329 GCF_008729295.1 Plectropomus leopardus
ATTAAAACCCAAAAATGTGAACATGGCAATCTCCATAAACAAGGAGACGCTCCCTAAGTAGATATAATTGTTATTCTATGGTAACCAAAAATCCCAATTCTTATTTCAAGCGATTACACATGAAAGAAAATATATTTATTATATTTTATTCCATTTCTGCTTATATATCTCCCCAAATCCTACACACTTCGCCTTCAAATGAGTAAATAGCGACCATAATCTCTTTATTAATCCCAGATTTTTTTTAAATTACAGGCTTCAACTTTATTTTTGAATAGACAGATGTCATGATGGGATTTTCAAACGTAGTCAATAAACTTAGTTTGTTA
>NW_024656255.1:0-1056 GCF_008729295.1 Plectropomus leopardus
TAGCATGTTGAAAAAATGACCAGAAAAGCAAGGCTATAGTATGGCAAACATGTCAAAATTTGACATGTCCCAAAAACAGCTGAAAACACGTTCAAACTACATAAAATAGCGTGCTGAGACACGTCACAGCATTAAAACTTGTTAATATATAGCCAAAATCACCATAATATAGCATGTCGAAAAAATGACTAAAAAAAGCAAGGCAAAAATATGAAAAAATAACATGTCTCAGCTGAAAACACCTCAAAACAGCATAGAATAGCCTGTTGAGAAACGCAGTCGCATTGGATGTTGCAAAAACAGCAAAAAACACCTTATTATAGCATGTAGAAAAATTACTAAAAGCAATTTTAAACTACATAAAATAGCGTGCTTTGACACGCCATAGTTTTAAAACATGCAAATAAGGCCAAAAACACCATAATATAGAATGCTGACAAAAGCAAGGTAAAAAACGTAAAAAAAAAGTATGGCAAAAATGTCATCAAATGAGATGAGATGTTTGAGCTGAAAACATCTCAAAACAACATAAAATTGAGTGTTCAGGCACACCATAGCATTGGATGTCTCAAAAACAGTAAAAAACACCTTAATATAGCATGTGACAAAAACTGAACTTGGAGATGAACCCAAATGCACGACACAAGAGACCAAAGTAACAAACAAAGGATTTATTAAGGAAAAAGGCAACACAGGGGGAAAGCAAAAAGGTAAAAATCACTCAAACAAGGCAGCAAAAACTGACAACACAAAAAGCATTCAATCGAGGCAAAACCACTAGAAAAGAAAACAAAGATCTGACAAAGTGACAAACAAAATACTTGATCTGAATATGGAGCAGGAGTGAGCAAAAATCAAAACGTGACTAGACAAGATATTAAGAGCTTGGAAATGGTGCTGGTTCTCTTACTCAACGGACATGACAAACTGGCACAGGGCAAAGGGAGACGCTGACTATATATACACAAGATAAGGGGGAGACAATCAGGGACAGGGCCAACAATCACACTGGTGGGAAAACACACAGTAGGTCACCTGAAATGAGAGGAGAATTAG
>NW_024656256.1:0-521 GCF_008729295.1 Plectropomus leopardus
AGGAATAATATATAAAAATATATATTATTCCTTAGTTTGCAAGTAGACTTGCAGGTAAAATGTTTTTACTTTTATTCATCTGAGTCCAAAAAAGCTTAATAAATGCTTTCCACAAATGTTTTTTCCCAAATAAATAAATAAATAGGTGTACCTTGTGAAAAAAATATGAATACAGCATACTATACTATACTATACTATGCTATGCTATACTATACTATAAAATACTCCCCACCTTCATAATTAAATAAAAATCAACATTCCTCACACACAAAATTACACAAAAATCATCATGACTTATATCATAATTTTCTTTCTGTTTAAATAAAAATAGGAAACATATGAGGCACCGGCATCAATTCCTAATGGATCTTTCCGAATTGCTCTCTTAATACATCAAGCATTCACACCAACCCCTTGACAACTCTATCTTCCACACATCTTAACGCACCCCAAAGTCCTCGGGGCACCCAGGAAAATTAACCATTTAATAGCAATAAATAACAGATTCTGTCTCAAGGGGA
>NW_024656257.1:0-207 GCF_008729295.1 Plectropomus leopardus
ATGTAATAAGTATGAAATAATTATTTGTTTTGATTCAAGAAAATAATGATGAATAATAGTATATTGTGCCGTTTAAATGTTATAAAAGTATTTTTGTAAAATTGCAATTAAAAAGCTTAAATGATAATATGCCATTACAATGTCATGAAAATGTATGAGTATATTATGCCAAAAAAGGTCATAAAAACATCAGTATTGTCCATCATG
>NW_024656258.1:0-280 GCF_008729295.1 Plectropomus leopardus
TCCAGAGTTTGTCAGCGTGCAGCTTTATCTTCAATGTAAACTAAGAGAAACAAACTACACTAAAATGGATTTCTTATCTCGCGATAATCAAACTTTCTTGTGCAAAATGTAATCATTGAATAATCTGCCATTTTGCTTATTATGCAACGTCAACATTCACACCAATAAAGCTGATCAGAATCAGGATTTAGAGTTTCGTAGAAATGATTTAGCTGCTTGGTCAGGCAACATGAAATATTTTTTCCATCATCATTTTTTAAATAATAGTAACAATAATAAT
>NW_024656259.1:0-521 GCF_008729295.1 Plectropomus leopardus
AAACACCCAAATAATAAAATAAAAATTTCCTCATGCACACAGACAAAGACACACAGAATATAACACCAGTATTCCCCAATCGTTCTGTGTTCACACACACACACTCACACACACACACACGCACACACACTCACACAGATTCAACTAATCCCCTATCAACAAACACGCACACACACCCTGCTGTATCTCCACACACTCCTCCATTACTCAGCGTCTGCTGCAGTCTGACAGCTCTGTGACTCTGCGGCTCCGTCGCTGAAACATCATCAGCAGAGCAGACGGTCGTCGCCGCAGTAACCAGCTGCTCTGACTCTCTACACGCAGCCAGCCAACCATCAGCTGGGTGTTTTTTTGTTTTTTTGGTCTCTCTCTACAAGTTTTTATTGATGTATTTCTGACTAGAGTTGTTAAAAGATAAACTCTGGTATCAGCGTGATGTTTGGGGACACACACGAGGTCCTCCAGGTGACCCGTAAGAACAAGGAACAGGTCAATCCAGAGCCTGACAGATATAAATATAA
>NW_024656260.1:0-277 GCF_008729295.1 Plectropomus leopardus
TTAATTTAATTTGAATTATGTCAGAAACATAAACTACAGTAAGTTACCTGTCTAAGCCACTCAATTCAGTGTCCTCCAAAATGTCTCAATTGAATAAGAATTCATCGGTTAAAATATGCAGACTTCAGGTTAAATAAAAAACATTTTGAACTTTGAAAATGTCAGAAATGTCAGATTGGCGAAGTTGCTGAAGTACCGTCAGTATCTACAAGACCGCAAACTGCAAACACAACTTAGCATCCGGCAGTTTCGTAATACTGGGGACCAACACTTCACA
>NW_024656261.1:0-266 GCF_008729295.1 Plectropomus leopardus
ACAAACACAAACACACAAACACCCACACCAACACACACCTTTGCTGCTATAATGCATAAAGTATGTGGGTCAGGTGGTTGATAAACACATTTTTTTTACAACACATATGCATCTTTTTGTGTTATTTTTTATCTACTCCTCACGCTACTAAATATGACAGCTCCTTTGGCATTCACTTTCTGCAGGAGCGCCGCCACTTCTAAACTATTTAAGGTTGGGTTTTTTTTGTGTAGAGTCTGGCACTCCACCCTCTTTAGACTTTCGGC
>NW_024656262.1:0-393 GCF_008729295.1 Plectropomus leopardus
GTATCGTTTTAATAATTTCTTGCTACATTTTGGGCCATGTGTTGTGAAGTCGAAACCAATTTTCTCAGATTTTAAAGGATTAAGAGTTGGTACAAAATCCACAGCACTTGTGTCTAAAAATGCTAACGAGAGGCTTCAGCAGTATGTAAATGTCAAAGTTAGCCACAAAATTTCTGCTTTGTTTCAAATAATGTTTGTAACTTCCAAAAAATAGCCACTTTATCTGACTCCAGTGCAGCTCCTTTCTCAGCCCGTATGGACAGGACGAAACTCTTCCGACTCTTTCAGCGTACAAATGTCATGCTAGTGTTGTTTTAAGACACACCTGAAGCGAAGCTTTCCTTTAAAAAAAGAGAACAATTGAAACAGGGCTGGGAAATATGGAGAAAATAA
>NW_024656263.1:0-520 GCF_008729295.1 Plectropomus leopardus
ATCCAATCTGACCATCCGAGTCCTGGAAAGTGTGTAAATGATTAGACATGGAGAGAGGGAGGAACGGAGGGAAAGATCGGGGGAATTCCTTCATCGGGAACGCCAGTCGGTTGCACCTACTGACACAAATAACAAAAAGAGGAGTGAGAATAAAGAGGGAAAGATGGAAGACGAGGAAGAAGAGTGAGGAGAAGTGAAAGACAGTAAATAAAAAAAGAGAAAGCAAATGTCATATAGGACAGAAAATTAAAGACTGAAGTTAATCAATTAAGGATATAACAAAAGGGGAAAAAAGATAAAAGATGGAAAGTTGTAATGGCAAATGTTTTAAAAATAAATAAAAAATATATTAACAGATAAAGAAACAAAAGAAAGAAAGAAATAGAAGAAATATAGAGGGACATTTTGCTTTAAAATGGCAAAAATAAAAAGCAACAAACAAAAAGACAGAAAAGAGAAAAAGGAACTAAAAATAGCGGAAAAAATAAAAATGACATTACAAAAACAAAGAATAATAAAT
>NW_024656264.1:0-787 GCF_008729295.1 Plectropomus leopardus
ACACACATGTGCATACATACTATATTTACAATTATGTGTAATTGTTTGTGTGATTTTCAACATTTTTCTGGTAATTTTTTCTTCTTTATGTAATTTTTGGGGTTTTTGCAGAAATGTGTTTTGCGTCCTCAAAAATCAAAATAAAAACATCAAAACAATGTGAACAAACGAAACAACATCTCAGAGTTGTTCGTGGCCATTGTGACGTGACGTGTCTCACATCGTGCGTGCGCGACTCACCAGGAAGCACATGAAGTCGAGGGCGAGCACGGTGGGCACGCCGCCGAACGGCAGCCCCTGCAGCACCGTGCTGCGGATGCGCGCAGAGTAGCAGTAGTCTTTGGACTCGCTGTGGGCGGAGCAGTTGTCCTGGCCGGTGCACGCCTGGCCGCCGCCGTATATCGTCATGGTAACGATCAGCACTCTGAGCATGCTCAGTGCCGCATCCTCGCAGAGAAGCTGAGGGACAGAGAGGACACGTCAGAGACAGCTTGACCCGAGAGGACAGGAAGAGACGTCACTTTCACAGAGACTTAACCCTTAAACTTCCTTCAGAAACATGAGGACAAAAGCAGCCAGCAGTTCGGTAAAAAAACGTTCCACACTGTGAGACAGTTATTTCCAATAAAGTTCGGAAAAAACGATATTTATAATAATCACGATTACATGTTTTAATTTATGTTATATAAGTATCATTATTTTTCAGCACACTTTCCCATGTCACGTTTTTTCCTGACATTAAGTTCCTTTATCTTTTTTTTCAGTGATTTTCAGGGTTTTTTCTTCT
>NW_024656265.1:0-320 GCF_008729295.1 Plectropomus leopardus
AAAAAGTTTTTCCCATTACACCTTACTACATTATTGGGAAATTATCACACAAAGTGATTAAATTTTGCCTTATCTGGAAATAAATCATCAGAGGTGTAAAAAGTCTTAAAAGTGCTAAAAAGATTTAAAGCAGTGGCTCTCACATTGTTTTGGTCCGCTCCTCCTTAAACTACAAAATTTGTGATTGGACCATGCGATTTTTTTTTTATGACCTTATTGGTCAAGTTATTACATTGTTGAGTTTTATTACGTTTTCAATCAGATAAAGTGCAAATTTTGTTAAATGTTCAGGGAATGATTACATGAATTGAAGCTACCAG
>NW_024656266.1:0-1212 GCF_008729295.1 Plectropomus leopardus
TTGCTTTCTGGTCATTTTTTCCACATGCAATATTACGTTGTTTTGGGATGTTTTTGCACTTTTTAATGCTAAAGCAAGTGTCAGCACGCTATTTTATTCTTAACTGAGGTGTTTTCAACTGTTTTTGGGACATGTCAAATTTTGACATTTTTGCCATACTATAGCCTTGCTTCTTTGGTCATTTTTTCAACATGCTATATAATGTTGTTTTGGGGTGTTTTTGCACGTTTTAATGCTATGGCGTGTCTTAGCATGCTATTTTGTTCTTAACTGAGGTGTTTTCAGCTGTTTTTAGGACATGTCAAATTTTGCAAATTTTGCCATACTATAGCCTTGCTTTTTTGCTCACTTTTTTGACATGTTATTGTTACAACCCACAGATGTTAAGTCTAGGGACAAAGCGAAGCAACACAGCGTTGTGGTGTTAAACAGGCAGGAAAGCCGTTTATTATTCAGCACAAGCATGAAATGGGCACACACATAAACAAACAAACAAACAAAGGGAGAAGGCGGCAGTTGGCGGCAAATCAATAAACCAAAACAAAAAACCCTTTCAGCCTACCAAAACCAACCCCGCAGATTACTACAACTTTGCCTGTTGCCAAAAATACAAATAGGACAACCCCTATGGCCTAGTGTGCCAGACAAATAGTTGCCTGCGTGTGGTGCGACAACATGTGTTAAACATGAAATACAATAAAAAGCTAATCTAGAGCCCAGCTCCCTCATACACAAGTTAACATTAAGTACAGAGTGAACAATCACAAGTTTACATCACTTACACCAGCACCAATACCGAGGCAAACTGGTCATGGGCAGGAACAGCCATGCCTTCGCAAAGGTATGGCGGACTTAAATAGACAACAGGAAAAACATAATTGGAGGAAGCGCTCATTGAAAGGGAGTAAGGCGGGACCAGTGGCACCTCCCGATTGATCGGAAGGACGGAGTGCAGCAGGAGGAGGAGAAACGAGCCACAGGCAGAGGAACACCCCAAGGTACAGAAGGAAGGAATCTCCAGTGACGTGGCGAACCTCCGATGACGTCATCAGTCACACTGCCTGAAAAATGAGACTTGCAAAACCCCCTAACACAAAACATGGTCTATTTTCGTTGTTTGGGCCGTTTTTACACGTTTTAATGCTATGGCGTGTCTCAGCACGCTATTTTATGCTGTTTTAAAGTGTTTTCAGCTATTTTTGGGACATGTCA
>NW_024656267.1:0-206 GCF_008729295.1 Plectropomus leopardus
TTTTATTTATTTATTTAAACAGGGAAGGCCATTGAGAGCAAGTTCTTTTACAAGGATGCCCCGATTACATTATCCTGAAAATGTAATGACATTTGCTCTTGACTTGATTTAAAAAAAAAAAAAAAAAAAAGTAGGTAGTGAATTGATCAAATAATTAAAAAAAAAGTTTTTCCCATTACACCTTACTACATTATTGGGAAATTATC
>NW_024656268.1:0-250 GCF_008729295.1 Plectropomus leopardus
CTGACAACCTACAGACTTTCTTTTGGACTTTCAGTGTCAATTAAAGGATAACTTTGGCATTTTTAAACCCTATTATCTTGTGTTTTTGTGTCTAAGAGACTAATTGGAAGAATGATTTTTGAAATTGGTGCAGTATTACTGTACAGTATTACAGCTACAAACAGGCTGCAATGTAAAGACTCAGAGCATTTGCACTGTCAGTGTTTGTTTTTGCCTCTGACGGGTTTAGATTATGATTCTTAGTGTCTGA
>NW_024656269.1:0-423 GCF_008729295.1 Plectropomus leopardus
TATTTATTTTAATGTGAAATGTAAAAACAACCACAATATTGTTCTGCTGCTTCCGGTACTTCTGGTACAATGAGGTATTTATCATTTTTAAACAGATTTTACTTGTTTTTTACACAGTTTAAGTAGTTTTTACCTGTTGGACGGATGCTTAGTTGCAAGTAGAGAAAAATACATAGATCAGCCGCGTAAAATGACCTTTGAGCAGCATGGTCTGTCGTCAGTGTAGCAGTTTGAGTTGATTATAATGTTCTCACTCTGCTGTGGACACACTGCAGCAGACATGTCGCACCGTGACCATGTCCCATGTTGGCCGTGACGGGCATCTAGTCCCAGCAGGAATTTTTCCAAGAGTCCAATTTTGGGAACTTAACTTGCTTACGTTTTGAGTATCCTCTTTTGCATCCATTTCAACTTCAGCCATCC
>NW_024656270.1:0-729 GCF_008729295.1 Plectropomus leopardus
AGTGATGTGTCCCACAGACCTCTCTGGATGGCTTTGTGCAGGAGGCTCCAGCCGCTCTGGTCCACCATGTCCACGTCCGCTTTGCTGTTCACCAGCGTGGTGGCGATGCTTTCCAGTTTACGAGCCAGCGCCAGGTCCAGCGCCAGGTCCCCGTTATTGTCCAGTTCATTCAGCTTCCCGGGCAGCTGAAAACAGGAGAGGAACTGGTTAACCTCGAGTCCACCGCGTTAACTTCACTGTGACCGGCAACGGTTCGCGAAGGGTTAAATCTGACCTGCGAGTCCATCTCGATGAGATAGAGAAAGACGACGTCTTCCCGCTCCACCTTGATGGCTTTGTGGAGCGGATACTCTGTTTTTGACTTGATCATCTTGTAGAGCAGCTGAGCGCTCATGGTGCTGAAATCTTCTTTCCTCAGATCGTCCTGAAAAAACAAAAAAACACAACAAATGAGTCAAATCTGAAAAAACCGACTCACCCGTTCTCTGAGGACAGGATCCTAAAAATAAGATTTACATCGAGTGGCTTCTGCGAAAAGTGTCTCCATTTATCCAATATGAAAAGGAAGTGACGCTCTGTCTGGTGATTTATGTTTATTACAAATGAATTTGAATGTTTAAGCACTGAATCCTTTTATTTCTTTTAAACATTTACTTCTATATCTAAATTGCATTTACTTATGCATGTAATTTATTGATTTATTACTATTTATTTATTTTCAGTTAATTT
>NW_024656271.1:0-893 GCF_008729295.1 Plectropomus leopardus
TATGTAATTATGATATTTAAAAAAATTCTATCATATAGAAAAAGGTCACCAGAAATGTTTATGGCACTAAAAGTCTCCCTCCAGTTTCAGAAAGCCACAGTAATATGCTGCTCACCTTCAAAAGAGATGATTCCCTCATTAATCCATTATTCATTAATATGACATATTTCAAACCGAAGCTTTGATCACTCTTCAAAGGAAGTTGTACAATCAGCGTGCCGCACGTGGACGCGCCGACCGCGCGTGACGTTATCACATCCATCGGCCGTCAGTCTAAACGCCGTCTCTTTTCAGGGTCATCGTGTCGTTTGGGAATAAAGTTGAATTAAAATTAATATCAGCGAGGATGTCACTGAACACGGATGTCAGCGTCGGAGCGTCTGTCTGTTTAGTGAGTCAACACGCTCACATGTCAGCGGCGGCACGTGAGCGCGGTGAACACAGATGAAAAGTCTCAAGGTTATCTCCACGCTCATGCCGAAGGCTTGCACAACTACATTTAAAAAAAAAAAAAAAAAAAGTTGTTTTTGTTTCACGTTGCACAAGCTCGTCGCCGTTTTTGTTCATGCTTTCGAAAGAAAGCAAACTGATACGCAAAGGTCAAAAGGTCGGAGGTGATGTCGGCGCAAGAAAACTGATGTCGACCCAGGGTTCAAAGGGTTAACCCCGCTGACATCAAAAGGGTTAACCCTTTGAGCCCTGCATCCACTTGTTTAAAGGGTTAACCCCGTGAACCCCTGAGCAAACTGGTTTGATTTCTCTCGGAAAACAAAAGGCGACGAGCAACTTTGCAGGAAATTTTCCACAAATTGCAAGAAATTATTAAAATGTGACAAGAGAAAGATCGGAAATTGTTTTTATTATTATTATTATTATTATTATTAATTTTTTTT
>NW_024656272.1:0-325 GCF_008729295.1 Plectropomus leopardus
GACCGGAAAACGTAAGAATCGAGCCTTCAAAATAAGACTGTGACATTCGTTACGTTGATACAAGTAAATAAATGAATAAAAGTAAGAATAAACAACTGCAGATATCATTTTTAGCTTGTAAGAGCAAACTTAAGACCTACATTTTTTTAGTTCGGCTTTTAATTGACTTTATACATTTTAGTCTGTTTAACTGTTTTACTAGATGGTGTATTATTTTTATATTCTTTGTCTATTGTTATTTGTTCTGTTATCCTCTTATTTACTTTTTATCAGCTATTCGTTACATTTTGTTTATTTATTTATTTTACTTATTATCCATATTATA
>NW_024656273.1:0-231 GCF_008729295.1 Plectropomus leopardus
TAATGAAATAAATTTGGAACTGTTCATGATTAAAATGAGCTTTAAATTGTGTCTAAACTGTGAGATTCCCAGCCTTACAAGCAATTTGAATGGTGTCATCATGACAATCAGAGTAAATTCACAGTGCTTAAAGGCAGGGAGTAGGAAAGGGGCCATTGGCCAACCCCTGGTCCACATTTATTTGAAGTCTATTAATTTTAAGATCACTTAATTCGTGGAATTTTTGTTTTC
>NW_024656274.1:0-749 GCF_008729295.1 Plectropomus leopardus
ACTCGCTCATTTTTGGTCCAGGTGTTGCTAAATCTCTCATTAATCGTCATGTTTTTGAAAGAAATAAAACCTTCCTGCTCAGATATCAAAGAGTTAATCACAAAAGGTGGGAAAGTAAAGTCCAGCTCAGAAAACACTGACGTCAGTGTTCACGTCAGCGTTGACGTTTCCTTAAATCTTTGTTGAGGTTTGTCAGGTTACATCACGAGACAACAAGGAAACGTTTGTCGTCCAAAATTATTACGACAAACACGCGGACGTCTCTGCCACTGCGCGTGCAGGTGGCGCGGGTGTTGATTTAACGAGCCCGTCGTTGGTAACTTTTTAGAGAAAGTGTGAAGTTGATGTTTTGGATGTTTTTGTGTTTTACCTTTCAGTGCAGTCCTCACAGCTGTCATGTGCGCCGCCATGTTTGTTCCAGAGTCAGGCATGCGCAGTGGGATTTATCACATCCGAGTGCTGCCACCTGGAGGACAAAAGATGCAGCGCTTCTGTTAAAAAACTGCGTGTTTAAGGGACTGTTTGTTATTTATCTGATTTATTTATCTAACTATGGATGGCTTTGGTTCAATTTTATTTATTTTTAGTTATTTATTAAATTTTAATTCCCCCCCCCTCCAATGCTTCAAATATTTATTTTATTTTATTTTTATTTTTATTTGGAAAGTTAGAAGTTGAAGTCGAAAACTTGAGCAGCTGGTTAGACTGTGCAACTTTTTCTTTTTACTATTGGCAAATTTTCAAACAAG
>NW_024656275.1:0-200 GCF_008729295.1 Plectropomus leopardus
ATACTGAAAAATGCCTGTGAGGATTTCAAGATGACACAAGAGGTGTAAAAATCACTTATTATATCTGACTAAGAGTCTAAAACCCCAATATATCCAGTTTATAATTATAGAAAATTGGAGAAAGACATATCTTTGCCGGAGCCAGCTTCATTGCTGACATTAACAATTCATTAGTTTTCAAAAACTATTTTTTAATTTAT
>NW_024656276.1:0-223 GCF_008729295.1 Plectropomus leopardus
CTTTGATCTGATAAATTCATAAAATACTGAAAAATGCCTGTGAGGATTTCAAGATGACACAAGAGGTGTACAAATCACTTATTATATCTGACTAAGACTCTAAAACCCCAATATATCCAATTTATAATTATAGAAAATTGGAGAAAGGCATATCTTTGCCGGAGCCAGCTTCATTACTGACATTAACAATTCATTAGTTTTCAAAAACTATTTTTTAATTTAT
>NW_024656277.1:0-1091 GCF_008729295.1 Plectropomus leopardus
GTGTTTTCAGCAGTATTTTGGACATGTCAATTTTTGACATTTTTGCCATGCCCTTGCTTTTTCAGTTATTTTTTCGACATGCTATATTATGGTGTTTTTGTCGGTTTTTGCAACGAATTATGCTATGGCGTTTCTCAGGAAGCTATGTTAAGCTGTTTTGAGGTGTTTTCAAGTATATTTGGGACATGTCAATTTTTGACATTTTTGCCATACTATAGCCTTGCTTTTTTGGTCATTTTTTCGACATACTATATTATGGTATTTTGGGCAGTTTTTACAACAAATTATGCTAGCGTGTGTCTCAGCATGCTATTTTAAGCACTTTTGAGGAGTTTTCAGCATTTTTTGGACATGTCAAATTTTGTCATTTTTGCCATACTATAGCCTTGCTTTTTTGGTAATTTTTTCGACATGCTATATTTTGGTGTTTTTGGTGGTTTTTGCAACAAATTATGCAAGGGCGTGTCTCAGCAAGCTATTATATGCTGTGTTGAGTTAACATACCTTTACATGCTACATTAAGTGGTTTTCAGCTGTTTTTTGGACATGTCATCTTTTGACATTTTCTCCATATTATAGCCTTGCTTTTTGGTCCTATTTTATGGGTTTTTCGGACGTTTTTAGATGTTTTTTCAAAACTGTAACATGCTTCTTCATGCTATACTAAGTGGTTTTCAGCTGTTTTTTGGACATATTGCCATATTATAGCATTGCATTTTTGGTCCTTTTTTAGACATCCTATATTACGGTTTTTTTGGCTGTTTCTGCAACATTCCTTGCTTTGGCATGTCTCGCCACGCTTTTTTATGCTGTTTTCAGCTGTTTTTGGGCTTTTTGGCATTTTCCTTTCCTTTCCTTTTTTTTTTCCGAATGTTATATTGTGGTGATTTGGGCCGTTATTGCAACAGTTTATGCTATGGCGTGTCTCGGCACAGTATTTTAGGCGGTTTTCAGCCCTTTTCAACTGCTTTTGTAACATGTCATATTTTGATATTTTTTGCCATAAATTTTTGTATGGTATTTTCACTCACTGTTTGGACATGCTATATAATGATGTTTTTTGGGTATTTTTTCTACATTCTATAGTAAAA
>NW_024656278.1:0-268 GCF_008729295.1 Plectropomus leopardus
ATACAAAAATAAAAATCTAATGAAGGCCAAATATTTTTTAAAAAAACCTGCTCAACCAAATTGCTGATTTGGCCTTTTGTGGTAAAGGTGATGCTATCAAAATTAAGATTGACTATTTGCAAAGAAATTCAAAAAATCCTCTAATCCTTCATTGTTAAGCTATGATCTTATTGTTATCTGGTTTATATTTGGGGAAAAAAAAATCGTCTTTTACGTAAGTTTTTTTTTTTTTTTTTTTTACTGTCTAAAACATTTTTTTCCAAAAGGT
>NW_024656279.1:0-204 GCF_008729295.1 Plectropomus leopardus
TCATTTCCTTTGCCGTCGCTCACTTTCTTCTTCCCATGTTTTTGAAAGAAATAAAGCGAATTCACTCAGGTTTCAAAGGGTTACAATCATCCTGGAAACCGAGGTCAATAAATATAACTACAAATCTAATTGTAAAGTTTACTTGAAATATATCTGAATTTTCTTAATTTCTTAGAAAGTAAATACTATTGCATGAAGTACGCG
>NW_024656280.1:0-300 GCF_008729295.1 Plectropomus leopardus
CATTGAAGGGTTAATTTACAAAAACAGATATCTTCTTTTAAATTATCTTACCAAGTTATGGTAAGATAATTCACCTGTCTCATTTTGCTAAACACAGAAGTTGTGGGATAATATTTGTCCTGTCTTAATCTGTTACTCTGTGATATGGAGTTGAAACTGGGTTGTCTGCTTTCTCCAAGCATTGATTTGGCTTCTCTCCCAGTCAAGAGAATTTCGGAGGGTGTGTTGGGAATTATAAAAAAAAGTTTTTGGGTGCAGACATAATAATGATAATAGTTATATTAATAATAATGATAATAA
>NW_024656281.1:0-532 GCF_008729295.1 Plectropomus leopardus
ATTTTCTTAATTTCTTAGAAAGTAAATACTATTGCATGAAGTACGCGATGAAGTGGGACATATATGTCTCATCCGAACACATGCCATGGTGCCGCTCAGTGAGCTTCTGTGTCCGCTGTTTATGCTCCGGGATGCCGTTACCATGACGTCAACAAATGCACATGGTGGGATGACGCAGCACATGGTTATGTTTACACAACAGCACATGGCAGTGCGGACTGTCACAGTCGCTGGGTTAGGCAGCAAAGTCACGGATGGTTCGGTTTAGGCAGAAGAGGCACATGGTACCTAATAGTAACCGAAACTTATGGGGAGGCATCTTTTTATTACCGTGGTCCTCGTTTGAAAATCAGCCTGCCTGAAGACCTGAGGGCAGCAGAGGGGGCGATACTTTTTTTTTAAAAAAAACTCAACTTAGTTTGTCTTTTAATTGAATTTTACCTATTAATTTATAGACTATTTATTTATATATTTTAGTCTATTTTATTTGATGCTATTTTAGTATTTTTAACATTTTTATCTATTATTTGTT
>NW_024656282.1:0-377 GCF_008729295.1 Plectropomus leopardus
AGTTTTTTTCTTTTTCCCTATCCCTTTTTCCCTGGATTTTTAAAATTTATTATTTTATTGTACTTTGTTGATAATTTCTTTTTACAAAGCAACACGTGAGCATCTTGATTTTGCTACTCTGTTCCTATGAAGAGGAAACAAATGAGCAAACCTCCCTTAACAAGAAATGATCCAAAAATTTGCACCAAAACAAAAAAGTAAGTTTCAAGAAAATTATCTGAAAATTAGCAATTAAAGAAAAGAAAAAGATAGATAAATAAACAAATAAATAAATAAATAAAACCAAAAAAAAAAAAAAATCATACTTCTATATTCTCTAAAATAATTTGAAATGTATAATTACAATAACCATAAATATTGGTTTCTGAAAACTCTTT
>NW_024656283.1:0-674 GCF_008729295.1 Plectropomus leopardus
AAGGATGAATTATTTAATTTTAAATATGAATAAATATTTAGAATTTTAATCTTTATTTTCTTTCTTAATTTATTAACTTAAAATGATATAAATAAATAGTTGCTGAATGTAATAAATCAATGGGATTTTTCTACTGGATTTTAGATGATGGCAAAAAGCTCTCTGGCACACAAACGTCAATGATCCTTGTATGTTTTGTTCAGCAAGATAACATCCACAAATGAACAACACTTTTGTTTTGATTTTTTGAAGCCTAAATGCCAGGAGTAAAATGCTAACAATTAGCTATAAACTAACTACACTGCAGTCACATGATCTAACATCACCACCACTACGAGACTGTAAAGCGGCCGAGAGGTTCGGCCTGATGACAATCTGTAGTCGTATTTAGCCACTTCTTAGCAACCCCCTTTTTTAAGGCACATATAAGCTTCAAGGTTCATGAATGGGGTATCTACTGACATATTTTATGTCACTGAACAAAATGTTAAAGTCTCTTAAGCTTGGGTGAACCACAGACCTTATTTCAGGCATCTAACCAAAAACCTATTAAAAACACCCATTGACATTTCAAACAATTAGCTCACGATCTTCATCTCTAACACACACATACACACACACATATATATATATATATATGGGTAGATATGTAGAAAAATCAACTGCTGACGAGA
>NW_024656284.1:0-643 GCF_008729295.1 Plectropomus leopardus
AATGAACCCTTTGAAACATGGGCACTTCTTTCAAAAACGCAGGAAGAAAGGCAACGAGAGACGTGAAAAGAAAAAAATGCACATTAGACATTAGAAAGAAATTAGTCAAAAAGTGAAATAAATTACCCAAAAATTAACAAGAAAAACAAAACAAAACAAGAAGGTAACATAAAAAAAATTAATACAAAAAAATAAAACATACAAGAAAATAATAAATAAACAAAATTACCTGGAAAAAGGGGATAAAATGAGAGTATTTCTGTAAAAATAATTTGAAATGTGTTTTCCGAACTTTTTCCCCTGGCTTTAACAAAAAAAAAAAACAATTCTAAATCTACTCATTTCTTGCCAAAATGCTCATTGCCTTTTTTTCATGTTTTTGACAGAAATCAAACGGATTTGCTCAAAGTTTAAAGGGTTAAGTACTTAAGTAAAAAGTGTCTGAAAGCAGCGCAAGAAAAGTGATGTGGATCCAGGTTTCACGGGGTTAAAATAGTTCACAGGAATTTTTTTCCTGATTTTTGGGAGAATAATTTCCTAAATCTACTAATTTCCTGTCGTTTGTGGGACATTTCTTAACTTGGCTGTTTGTTTTTGAAAGAGGACAATTTTATCAGAGTTCAATCATTTTAAAGGCGTCTGA
>NW_024656285.1:0-938 GCF_008729295.1 Plectropomus leopardus
ACACACACACACACATATTGTATGTTTAGATCCAGGTCTGTTTATTAAACATTAAGTGCTGAAGCGTGGGACGCCCAGGCCTAATGACGCCGCTGCTTCATGCTGTATTTGTGTCTTAGCTCTCCATCGAGGGAACGGCGTGCCCTCACATTACTGGCGAGCCGAGCAGTGCAGCATTGTGCCCTCTACAAATCTCAGCAGCCATAGGAATTTGATTGTGCCGGAGGATTCTCTCTGTCAGACAACCGGTCCATAATCTCTGGCAATTCTTTGTGCAGGAGGATTACCACTGAAAGTGTTACCACATATTTACAACTACTCCGCTAACTCTCAACAGGCTCTCCTGCATCCAGCCCAGCCAACGCTAAGCCACGGTTAACATAGGAAATCAAGCTGAGATTTAGGACATCTCCCTCTGAATCTAAGTGTGTGCCCTATCTGAAGGCGCCGGCTCTTTTTCACTGTCGAGTTTAGCCCAGATTTAACCTCGAGGATTACCTGTGTTAAAAAAAAAGAAAGAAAAAGGAAACACATCTGTTTGTGTGTAAAGCACTTGACATCGTCCTCCCCGGGGATAGATCAGCTACCCCGGAGTAAACGCAGCCATTCATGTGAAAATGATCGCCCTGTAATTAACAGTTTACACAAGAGGAAACTGAGGGTGCAGGCTTTTTTCCCCGTAACATAAATACTCCTACATAAATAATGCTAAATAATATCAAACTATTGACTTTGTTTCCTGTGTGTCGTCTGCTGTCGTTGATTCCAAAGCAAACTGAGGGTCAAGAGGCCGTTTCAGCCGTCCTCCCTTTTAGCATCTGTGTCTTATCGCTCCATCAGAGCCCAAGTGTTTCATTCAAAGTCTGACTAGATAGGCCTTGTGTCTGGCTGTTGTTATTGAAATAAACTGGGCCTGTGTTGCCACCCCGGCCCCCCCC
>NW_024656286.1:0-312 GCF_008729295.1 Plectropomus leopardus
CAAACAAATCAAAGATTTTAAAATGCTTTAAAGTTTGATTAAAGAAACAAAAACAAGAAATAAGCAAAAATGGATCTTAAAAAAGAAGAAGGGATCTTTAAAAATTGATCTTAAAAAATGGAACTTTAAAAACCTGATCTTCAAAAATTCATCTTCAATAATTGATCGTAAAAAATGGATTAAGTAAAAACCATAAAATTTGGATCGTGAGAAGAAACGTAAAAGCCAGCTTAAAAAGATCTGCTTTCAGTTTAAAAGCTCCTCTCAGATCCTCCGGCAGGATGTTTCAGCGTTTTTGGAGGATCTGAGAGG
>NW_024656287.1:0-210 GCF_008729295.1 Plectropomus leopardus
ATCAAAAGATCCGCGGTTGTTTATAATCGATACGATCTCACAGCTGGTTGGGAGAAGCTTTTAGGGGAAATAAACTTCATTTTATAGTGACCAAAACGATACGACCCAGATTCAGATACAGTGCCAGTGCTGTTTCTAAAGTTTGTATTTAGAGAAAACCTTCAAAATAAAGGATCGTCACCCTGATTTAACCACGGCATTTTCTCACAG
>NW_024656288.1:0-2774 GCF_008729295.1 Plectropomus leopardus
TTATTATTATTATTATTATTATTATTGTTGTTGTTGTTGTTGTTGTTGTTGTTGTTGTTGTTATTTATCAAGACATCTACTTTAAGTATTGCTTCTGGGTACTTCATCCACCACTGTAAATAATAAGTAATTTAAAAAAAGGTATATGCAGTACAATGTGTGGCTGTTGCCTTTTTATTTTCTCTTACTTCATTGCTCTCCCTGCACACTCCACTCCTTTATTTTCCTCTTGTTTGATTTTTTTTTGGTTTGCTCCTATTGGGGGCCCCAGTCTGGGTGGCACCCTTGGCAGCTGCATATGTTGCAAGATCTGCCACCACCGGTGCCGGTGGAAGATGTATACCAGGCACGACTGATTTACAGCCAGAGGACTGGATTTTCTAACACATATCACTCATTTATCTTGAGTTTGACTTTTCTGTATGCATTCAGTAATTATAGTTCGCGTTTCCTATGAGGTCATTTATGGTCACAGATGACTCACTGGAACATGATGATTCGTGTACATCCTCTGTGTAAATGTGCTGAACAGAGCATGCTGCTTCCAGTTTAATTAGTTTCAGTTCTTGATTTAGTGTGTTTGGCAAGAGATGTTTTTTTATGTGAAATACAAAAAAATGATTACAATGCTCGTGCAGTTTTAGAATAACGCTGTTGTAATTGTTTTCAGCAGGTATGGTGTAATACAAACAGTAAATCCCAAATGGCATATACTGAGCAAAGCCTACAAGGCTAATTGAGGCAGACAATTCAAGGTGCACTGCCACATTCATGTGTGACACACTCTACTAGCTGCAATATCCAACAGAGCCTTTGTAATAAGTCGGTGTATTTAGGCTGTCAAAAGCCTTGCTTACACTTGTGGTCTGCTGGTGCTGCTACTTTATGGCTGTTTGCAACTGGTGCTGTCACAGTGAGTGCTGCTGCCGTCCTGCATTTCATCAACAAGTAGTGCCTGACCCACACGTAGCAGTTTTACAAGACAGATATTCCTCTCAGGGGCTATGAGATGTCTAGTGACGGCCATATGGTTTCTCATATGGGCACACAGGAAATCTCATATAATATACTGTTAGTGATGTTTGGCACTGTATCTAATGTGGCTTTTTAAACTGTACCTTGAAAACTTGATGTAAATCATAGTATTTCACCAGAGAATCCCACATACATGACTAAATATGCAAAAGCTAGGTAGAAAAAAAGTTGTTTTGTTTTTTCAATTTGGTTATTGTGTGTGTGTGGTTTGATCAGCTTTGATTGACACTGACTTAAAACACCCAACAACTGCCACCAGGTTCTGCTGCTACTTGTTACTAAACCCTGATTGGTGCAAAGAAGTAATTCATATTGCCTCTTTCCCAGAGCCCCGCTTATGTCAGACCACTAGGAAAACGCTTAACAGACATCTACCATTGGAAATAACTGGATCCCCTTGCTCATACTAAGAAGTTGATTGCAAAAAAAAGAAAAACATTTTTAAGGGCCTTTCAAATATTTGCAGAGTGATGCGGTCAGAGCCATGGCTTAAAAATATTAACTCTGCAGATGCTCTGTGCATGCAGTGCAATAAATTCATTTATGTGAGACAACTTAGGCTAGAATAGCCCCAAATCTTTCCCTTGGTTAAAATGTAATAATACATATATTTTGAATTTTGAGATAACATTATGGTAAGTGTAATAGGATTTTGTATTTCCAGTTTTACTTTAAAGGCTCTTGACTGGTGTTTTCAGTTATTCTGGCTGATAAGACTTCTAGCTTAAGTTGGGTGGTGATATAGAGTTGAAAAGTGTCAGGGCTGCTTGTGCAAGTGTGTTCCTGTTTCTTCAAATAATTTCTCCAGTCTTGCTTAAGAAACATGGGTGTTATAACCCATGGGTGAAACATGGGTTATTACATAATGTAATAATGAATTTTTTTATGTTATCACCATCAGTTTGAAGTATTTCATCTTCAGTTTCTGAAAAATGTCTTGTTCATATTTTTGACATACCTGATGGGGTCAAGGTATTCCCCTGGAGAGATTTTGGTCAATCCAAAAGTGCTCAAACAGCCAGGCACATAATATTTGTCTTTGGAAAAAATATGTGGGACTTTTAGTTGTGGGTGCCCAAAATAGCTTCTTCTACTTAGCAACTCCATGTGATGTAACCAACTATGCAATAAATATGACGATGGGTTATATTTTTCTACAGTAACAGTCGCAACAAGGCTGAGAGAGATATCAGTCAAGCTTAGTGTGCACGCACCCACTCAGTTCCGAGAAGAGGTCTAATCAAGCGACATATGTGACAACATCTGTGTGGGTGGACTATGGATTTTTAGGCACTTAAATGTTGTAGTTTTTTAAAACCTGCACATCATTTTAGTTTTACTGGGAGCAGAGTGGACAGTGATAAATCTGTAAACTAGAGAGTGTAAAATAAATACTCACAATTTTCAGAATCTCAATTTCTCAGGGTTTCAGTAATATTAGTAGAGATGCTCCAATACCATGTTTTTACCTCCTTACCTCCTACTGATTCTGATACCTGAACTTGTGTAGCGGCTGATACCGAGTACCTATCCATAGAACTTTTCTTTAATCCAATGTAAAATATTGCCAGGGTGCTGACATTTTGCTAAAAGCTGACTAGGGTTTCCTCCAGACAGGGCTGGCTCTACCCAATTTGGTGCCCTAGGCGCCCTAACCCTAACCTGCACCTCTGCACCCAATAACGACACATCATGTGCTCACACATAATTTAGGAACATGTCACTGTTTATTTATTTGT
>NW_024656289.1:0-242 GCF_008729295.1 Plectropomus leopardus
AAAATAAAGGATCGTCACCCTGATTTAACCACGGCATTTTCTCACAGTCTCAAATGAAAAATGAAGGTTTTCTTTTAAGCTTCCAGTTATTCACATTTTTGTTAATCCATGTGTGTTTTTCCGTGTGTCCTTACATGCAGCAGATAAGAGCTTTCCATAAATAAACAGCAGCAACACACACACGTACAAGAAGATATTTTTGGCTTTTTCTTACAAATTGTTCAACAGTTTACCCTTTCTGT
>NW_024656290.1:0-512 GCF_008729295.1 Plectropomus leopardus
AATGATAATAATAAAGAATTGCTTTTTATAATTCTCAGAGCCCAAGCTGATATTTTCAGATGTCTGGTTTTGTCCGGCCGATGTCCAAAAATAATAATAATTAAAAAAAAAAAAAAATACTGTCATTAATGGCAAAGAAAAGCAACATTTTTTTGGCATTGAAAATCTACTAATACTAATAATTGATTTTTCAGAAAAGTTTGTATGGCTCAGACTTAAGTAGTCTTTTATATTTAATTGGAAATGCTATAATTATGTTTATTGCTGTCTATTTAATCTCAGATTGCAGTCTTAAGTTTTGGAAGACAAGGCAAATACATTTATGTAGCACATTTCCTCAACAAGGCAAATTAAAGAGCTCTACACATAAACCATTAAAAGCATCAAGACAAAATGCAAAAGAAACACATAACGCCATTAAAGAGCTAAAGAATAAAAATAAAATTAAAAACAAGACCAAGACAGGTATAAAATACAAGAATAAAAGTTAGAGTGCAGTGTGAGAAATAAAA
>NW_024656291.1:0-211 GCF_008729295.1 Plectropomus leopardus
AGCGACATCACTTTTTGAAGCCTTTGAACCCTGAGCACGTGTGTGCGCTCTCTTCACAACACACAGAAAAAAAAACTATGTAAAAAAATACCAGAATTACATATTTTAAATTTTTTTTATATTTTTAAATTTTTTTGCAAAGATCATTTCATTTTTTGCTGTTTTTTTACTTTCTTTTTGAGTGTGATCTTGTTTGTTTTGAAAAAGCAAT
>NW_024656292.1:0-323 GCF_008729295.1 Plectropomus leopardus
AGCATCTGAACGCAAACCAGAAAAGTGATGGTGATCAAAGTTTCAAAGGGTTTATATGCAACTCAATTTTACACAATATATGTATATACACGATATACAGGAATATATGACCCGTGATCGACAGTGATCTGTGAGTCACATGACTGATTGTTGAGTTTGAAACAGAGCTACACAGACTTATGAAAACACAGTCGACATGTTTCGCTGTGATTTTACAACAAACTGTTTTTCCAGCACTTGAGGATCATGATCTACTGAGCAGGAGTTTCTGCTGTGCTGCTAATTCTCCTCTTTGTTTGCCTTAATTACCATCACAGCTGGAC
>NW_024656293.1:0-511 GCF_008729295.1 Plectropomus leopardus
CAGTGGTCATAAATACTTTCATGATAATAAAAACATTTTTTCTTCAGTTTCCAGAGAAATAAAAGGTAAAAACTGTCAAAGTATTTATTGATTTATTTTTAATCCTGACTAATGGCTGAATTTAAGTGCAGTGATGCAAGATGTCCTGAGGTTTGTCCTCATCCCATCCAGAGTCTGTCCATCGTGACAGTCAATATCTCCATAATCATTATTTTAGAAAACATCGGGGAAAGACTCTTATCTGCAAAGACTCAAAACGCTTCTTTGATTCTTTTAATATGCACTCTGTAAATATTAATGTCGAGTTATTTGTACATTTTTATCACCTTGATATAACCAAGTCTTGAAATTTTGATCAATTATGCCATTTATATTTTTTATTTTTGATGAATATATATATATTTTTTTATTGTGGAGGTATCTCCAGAAGCCATTTTTGGCCTCCAGCCTCTCCTGCACGGTGTTTACATTTTTTATTTTATTTTTCCATCTTTTCTACACATGTGCATTT
>NW_024656294.1:0-246 GCF_008729295.1 Plectropomus leopardus
ATGATTGCCTGGAAAATAAGGATTAAAAAGAAAGAAAGAAAGAAAGAAAGATTTAAAAAGAAATTCACCTTAAAATGTGTCAAATCAATCAATCAATCAAAGAAAGTAAAAATAAAAACAAGCAAACAAGAAAAAAAATGTATTCATGCTAATGATTTAAAAAAAAAAATTCCTTAGCATTTCATTGACCTGAAAATTACCAAGAAATTGGTAAAAAATAACAAGAAAATTGCCTGAAAATGTTAG
>NW_024656295.1:0-453 GCF_008729295.1 Plectropomus leopardus
AGGACCTGGGCTCCAGTGGAACCAGTAAACAGGCCGGGAACTGTGTTAGACTGGGCCCACGCGTCCACCTATCGAACAGAAATTCAGGTTAAATCTGACAGTCAAAAATTCCACTATTTTGATGAATTAGACAGTCTGGAGTGTGTGTGCAAGTAAAAAAAGATAAATTTTAAAATACGCATGATACCTGCTCTTGTGCACGGCTGAGCATGCAGATGGCACTGACATCATAGGGGTTCTCAGCCAATCGCCTCTGAGCTTTGATTCTCTCCGTTACAGCCTGAGAGATATCTACTGGCTGCAGAAATAGAGAAAGATTAGATAGTAGACCGTTTAAAAAGAAGACAAAAAACAAATAAATAAATTAAATTATTTATTTGAAGAGAGCATGCATTTAAACCTTCTAAAAAAAAATCAGAAAATAAAAACAAATAAAAAATGTTTTCTATAAAA
>NW_024656296.1:0-253 GCF_008729295.1 Plectropomus leopardus
TAGATATGTACTTTTTCCTCAGATTTTTCCTCTTTTGATAATCATTTCCTTTTCCTACATTTTTTTCAAAAAAATCAAACCAGTTTGTTCAGGGTTCAAAGTTTTAAATACTTGTGAAACACATCTTAAAGCAGCGTAAGTAAAGGGTTAAATTAATTGAACACAAACATGCAGAAGACAAGAGAGTTGTCCCCGTTTTTACTTTCTGAACTGTGAAATTGGACTTTATATTTTATGAATCTTGTCACAGAAA
>NW_024656297.1:0-206 GCF_008729295.1 Plectropomus leopardus
ACGCATGTCACGAGCATGCTACGTAACGCCAGAATTTGTATTTTCCCTGTTAATGTCCATTTTCCTCCATTAATTGCACTAACTCTGTATTTCATTAATTTTTGTTAATAAAGTTTGAAAAAAAAAAAAATTGTATTTTCCCATTTTCCAAAAAAATCCAACACTTTCGGTTTTAATTGTTGTGGTTAAAACAGAGCAGTATTATT
>NW_024656298.1:0-271 GCF_008729295.1 Plectropomus leopardus
AACTCTTTTAATATGGTGAATTGTAATTTTTACATCACTGTTTTTGTAGTTTACTGATTAATAAAACATAATTTTTTGATTTGTAGAATTTAAAGTTGCATCTTAGCCAAGGGTCGCCAAACTCTGGGTTGATAATTATCACGTTGGCTGATTATCGGGGCCAGTGTTTGCTATTTTGCTGATTATCTGTATCAGCGTTTTATTTTGATGATTGCTCATAAAATTGACTGATTACAAAGTGCAGCATGGGAGGAACTTTTACTTTGTAAAG
>NW_024656299.1:0-1077 GCF_008729295.1 Plectropomus leopardus
GCTATTTAATGGTGTTTTGAGCTGTTTTTGCAAAACCTTTTGCTACGGCGTGTTTCGGCATGCTATTCCATGTGGTTTTAAATGGTTTTCAGCAGTTTTTTAAAAATGGCATCTTTTGACATTTTTGCCATACTATAGCCTTGCTTTCTTTTTTTTGGTGGATTTTTGGACATGCTATTTAATGGTGTTTTGAGCTGTTTTTGCAAAACCCTTTGCGACGGCGTGTTTCGGCATGCTATTTTAAGCGGTTTATAATGGTTTTCAGCAGTTTTTTGAAAATGGCATTTTTTGACATTTTTGCCATAGTATAGCCTTGCTTTTTTTTTTTGGTGGATTTTTGGACATGCTATTTAATAGTGTTTTGAGCTGTTTTTGCAAAACCTTTTGCTACAGCGTGTTTCGGCATGCTATTTTATGTGGTTTTAAATGGTTTTCAGCAGTTTTTTAAAAATGGCATTTTTTGACATTTTTGCCATAGTATAGCCTTGCTTGTTTTTGGGTGGAATTTTGGACATGCCATTTAATGGGGTTTTGAGCTGTTTTTGCAAAACCCTTTGCTATGGCGTGTCTTGGCACGCTATTTTAAGCGGTTTATAATGGTTTTCAGCAGTTTTTTGAAAATGGCATTTTTTGACATTTTTGCCATACTATAGCCTTGCTTCTTTTTTTTTTGGTGGATTTTTGGACATGCTATTTAATGGTATTTTCAGCTGTTTTTGCAAAACCTTTTGCTACGCCGTGTTTCGGCACACTATTTTATGTGGTTTTAAATGGTTTTCTGCAGTTTTTTGAAAATGGCATCTTTGGACATTTTTGCCATCGTATAGTCTTGCTTCTTTTTGGGTGGAATTTTGGACATGCCATTTAATGGGGTTTTGAGCTGTTTTTGCAAAACCTTTTGCTACGGCGTGTCTTGGCACGCTATTTTAAGCGGTTTATAATGGTTTTCAGCAGTTTTTTGAAAATGGCATTTTTTGACATTTTTGCCATACTATAGCCTTGCTTTTTTTTTTGGTGGATTTTTGGACATGCTATTTAATGGTGTTTTGAGCTGTTTTGCAAAAACCTTTGCTATGG
>NW_024656300.1:0-200 GCF_008729295.1 Plectropomus leopardus
GCAACACTTGTAGCAGTGAAGAACCACACTATTCTCATAGCGTCTCTTCTGCAGCGTCAAGATTACCTTCAAATAACCCTCTTAGCACCACCCGCTGTCATGCTATCCATGGCTTAGAGGAGCCATAAGGAGGTTACAGTGAATCTTGATCAACTCACAGCCCAAAAGGGAAGGCATTAAGCTGGTAAACTTAAAGGCAT
>NW_024656301.1:0-509 GCF_008729295.1 Plectropomus leopardus
CATTTTATTATTGTTATTATAATTATTATTATTATCTATTATTATTATTGTTATCAGAACCCAGGATATATATGATATGATTGGTTGTGTGACTGTGACGTGGACGTTGTGTGACCGTCATCGTTACTACTTGACTTTAACTTAGGGTTAAATCAGTTCCAGGGTCGCGGTTGTTTTCGGGGAGCAGTTTGCTGCTAATTGGCCCCGCGGCTGAGTCCTGTCAGCCCCTGAGGGGGTTCAGGAGATCTCTAAGACCAGCTGCCGCCCCAAAAACCACCTCCAGACCGCGTGATGTCAGCCAGCTGTCGCAATGAGTGCATCTTAGTCGTGGAGGCGTGGAGCGGCTTTGATGCTGAATGTGAGAAATCCACGTTGATTGAGACCCCTGGCAAGAAGCGCCGGTCTCTTGAACTTTGTCCGCGGTCGCTGATGAGCTCCCAGCGGGGGCCTGGATACGATACAGGAAGCCCTGTCTCTGATGTGCTGAGGCCCTGAGGTCAGTCACTGAG
>NW_024656302.1:0-509 GCF_008729295.1 Plectropomus leopardus
CTCCTCTCCTCCCCCTTTGTTTGTGCAGAGAGATGCCCCCGAGTCGTATGGAGGACTGAAACCGACAAAAACAAAAATAAAAAAAATAAATGTGTCGATACATAAATGAAAATGTTAATATTTATTTCAAATCTCATTTAATTTTCCATTTTATTTATCTGCCGATCTCCTGACACTTTAGTTTTCAAAATAAGAGTTCCTTTCTCGTGGCCAACTGTCAGCTGGTGTAAAAAAAACAAAAAAAAACAAAAACCCGCCGGCTGGAGCTGGATTGAGGCGTGTAAAGTTGATCCGTGCACTCTGATGTCAATCAACCGATAGGTGAGAGGCTGACGCCCCCGTGGCTCACAGGCCAGCCCCCCTCATTTGTTTATCGAGGTGGAAACGTTTCAATAATGGCGAGGAAAACAGGGAACATAATACATAAATAAATGCATAAATAATTACACAAATTAATAAATACATTTAAAAATTAATAAATAAATATATAAAACTGAAAATTAAATGGG
>NW_024656303.1:0-386 GCF_008729295.1 Plectropomus leopardus
GATGAAATAAGGCAAAAACAGATACAAAGATGGTTGTTTATGGATAAAAAATTTCCCCATTAGAAAGTATTAATTGTTACTTGTATCATCATGATAATAAGTTATATCTTTATATTTTTAAATGATGAGTGATGTTACAGTTATTGAAAACATGAGAACTTAAAATAAACCAAATATCAATTATTATTTTACACTGAAAGAAAAAATGGATTAAAGTTTCACCGTCCAAAGAAAGAACATGTTTTCAACATCTCCCAAGATTTTGAAATGAACCTCTTTGACTTTGTCAGAAATACAAAATTCATGAGGTAAACCATGTTTTCTTAGTTTTTTTTTTTTGTTTTTTTTTTGCCTTGTAAATGTGAGCTCCGCTGTGTTCAGGTGTG
>NW_024656304.1:0-776 GCF_008729295.1 Plectropomus leopardus
GCATTTTTACCCATAAATTTTAATGACTTTTCCGTGACTTTGAGGCAAATTTTAAAGACCGCATATTCCCTAAAATCACTTATTTTTCATTACTACATAATAGCTTTTATAAAATATATTTTAACAAAAAAAATTAATTCAGAAGAGAGCTATAACTGAATGTTTAAAGAAAATATGCATTTTTTTTTTAAAATCAATTTATTTTTACTGCTTTTACTCGACAGGACAAAATGCAAGAGTAAAAAGAGGGGACAGAGAGAGGACGACATGCAGAAAACCCCCCAAAAAACCATTTAATCTCATCCAAAAATGGTCACTTTAGCTTAAAAAAGAAGAAGAAAAAAACAGGATGGCGACAACAAAAATGCCAAACTCATGGCTGCAGAATGGACGCCTAAAAACCCATGGACGGTGTCACCATGGCTACGTCCATATTTTAAACGGTGCTCGTGCATGCTGACCGCCATCTGCTGTAGGTAATTCACTGACTAAAAATCCAAATCCAAGTCTGCAGATCTTTTTTGTGTGTGTGTTTATTCACTACCAGAGCTGCCTCACATGGCACACTGAACCTTTATCTAAGACAAACAAAGGTGTGTGTGACGAGAGTTTAAAGGAAGGAGCCGTGTTTCCAGTAAGGAATCACTGATACGGAAAAACCTTCCAAAGTCTGCCACCATAAATAAATACGACAGGACGCGTTCGTCACAACTTTCCTCCTGAGTCACTTATGTTTGCGTTTCTTACACAATAGAGACCAACACTGTCAACCTCAG
>NW_024656305.1:0-216 GCF_008729295.1 Plectropomus leopardus
ATATCAGACTTAACATGCACAGACACACACACACACACACACACACGAGCACACACACTCCTTCAACTTTAAATATTTGATGTAGAGTTTGCTGGAAGCACTTTGTCCCAGTCAGCCAGTGGCCTCATAGTAAAGCAGACTAGATGCCTCTGTCTCTGGGGAGATTATAGAGCTGAGTTCAGAGTATGATCTGCAGTAGAATTTGTCCTGTGGGAA
>NW_024656306.1:0-217 GCF_008729295.1 Plectropomus leopardus
TATCAGACTTAACATGCACAGACACACACACACACACACACACACACGAGCACACACACTCCTTCAACTTTAAATATTTGATGTAGAGTTTGCTGGAAGCACTTTGTCCCAGTCAGCCAGTGGCCTCATAGTAAAGCAGACTAGATGCCTCTGTCTCTGGGGAGATTATAGAGCTGAGTTCAGAGTATGATCTGCAGTAGAATTTGTCCTGTGGGAA
>NW_024656307.1:0-387 GCF_008729295.1 Plectropomus leopardus
CTAAAAATTATAAATAGAGTTTCTGGAAATTGGTCCCCTTTTTAAATAATTTTGTAACACTATTCTCTCTCTCCTTTAACATTAATGTTTATGTTGTTTTCTTGTCACCATTTACCAATTTCTAGCAATTTGGTCATTGCCTATTCCCCATGTTTTTGAGGAGAATCTAATCTTTTGGTTTAAATGCAGTATAATAGTAAATGCATATTTTTGATTATGTTCACAGAATATTAGTTTCTAGAGGTTTTCAGGAGAAACTTCAGAAATGTAGGATATTTTGAGTCACAGTGACAAAACCAATAAATAACTATATATAATGTTTTTTTTAAAACATCACTTCATTCATTGATATGAGTTAATTACTCATGAAAGATAAATAATCTCACA
>NW_024656308.1:0-506 GCF_008729295.1 Plectropomus leopardus
AAATTAAAAGCACTTTTTAGGGTGATTGTCTCGTTTTTATTTTACATTATTATTATCATTATTGTTATTATGCTTCTTTCATCTTTTTTTTAAAAAACTCATTTATTGCAAATTTTTGGCCGTGTCTTGTTAAGTTCCTCATTGCTTTCTCCAGATGTTTTTGAAAGAAATAAAGCAAATGTATTTATTACACATTTATTCAGGAGAACGAGTCCAGCGGGACGAAAAGAGCTGATGAGAGAACGACGACGAAACGATAACTGAAGCTGCGTTTCGTGGCTTCACTGATTCAGCTGAAGATGCAGAGATGAGAAGTTTAATTATGATTATGATTATGATGGTGATAATGAGCAGGAGGTGAGATGACTCTACCTGGCAGTAGGTGGGGGACTTCGGGTCGACATCGACGGTGGCGAGGTAGTCCGGTTTTAGGGTGTCAGTGTTGCGGTAGATGCAGGGCAGATAGACAATCTCCTCCCGAGGACCTTCATCAAAAAAAAAGAAAA
>NW_024656309.1:0-201 GCF_008729295.1 Plectropomus leopardus
GATGTCGTGTTGTGATGATGGTGTGATGATGTCGTGTTGTGATGATGGCGTGTTGTGATGATGGCGTGTTGTGATGATGTCGTGTTGTGATGATGGCGTGTTGTGATGATGGCGTGTTGTGATGATGGCGTGTTGTGATGTCGTGTTGTGATGATGGCGTGTTCTGATGATATCGTGTTGTGATGATGTCGTGTTGTGATG
>NW_024656310.1:0-1450 GCF_008729295.1 Plectropomus leopardus
ATTTTTTAGGGGTTCTGTGCAGCCAGCTAAGCAGAAATCAAGCTTTGGATAACTCCAAAGATGTAGCAGGGTCAAGGACAAATTACAATTTCATTTTTCAAACTTTGTTTAAAAATGACTAAAAATTCAAAACCTTCTAAAAAGAAAAGGGGATGTGACGTCATAGTTGGTGTGAAATGACTCTGCTCATAAACTCCTTATTTTACAGTTAAAACAGGAATTTTAAAATGTTCAACAAATTAAGACCAAATAAAATTAAAAAAGTGTCCCACATGGTCTTCTTAGTCGAACATTTTAGTCATACTCATGTTCAAACTTTTACATTTAACAACAAAAAAAAGCAATGAAGGAAAGCTTCGCATGAACGGGAGGAATAATAAACGCCGTCTTACCGAAAGGATTCTTGGCGATGAGCGGTTTGGAGACGCAGTAGGGCCCGCCGCCGTACTTGTTCTCGGCTCTGACCCTGAACAGGTACTCCTTCTTCTCGATGAGTTTGGGCACCAGGAAGCGGCAGCCCCTCAGCGTGGCGGTGACGCAGCTCCAGCCGATCTCCAGCTTGGAGTTGTCCTTCTGCTCCAGCGTGTAGTTGAGGATCTCGCTGCCGCCGTCATCCAGCGGAGGATCCCACTTACAGATCGCGGAGTTCTTCCTCACCTCCTCAAACCTCAAGTTGACCGGAGGCCCGGGAGCATCTGCGGACACACGGACGCACCACAAGATCACGCGTTTAGTTTCTCATCACTCAGCTTTAGTCAGACTGTAAACCACATGAGAAGGCGTCTCACCGAGCACGTTGACCTCGCAGGTGGCCGAGGCTCTGCCGTGGTCGTTCTCCACCTTCACCATGTAGACGCCGTGGTCGGCGCGGTACGAGTCCCTGATGATGACGGAGGACACGCCCCTGCGGCTGTTGTTGATGGTCAGACGCTCATTGATGGTCGGGTAGTCGAACTCCTCCACCTCAGGCTCCGGCGCCTCCTCCCTCTTCTCCTCCTCCTTCTTCTCCTCCTCTTTTTTCTCCTCTCCCTCCTTCTTCTCGGCCTCTCCCTCCTTCTTCACCTCCTCCTTCTTCTCCTCCTCTTTCTTCTCCACCTTCTTCCTCAGGGGTTTGTCGGGCCGCTTGCGCAGCGGCTCGGGTCGGATCACCTGGTTGTTCCAGTACCAGGTGATCTCGGGGTACGGCGAGCCGGAGATGTTGGCGTCCAGGCAGATCTCGCAGCCGCGCTTCACGCTGAGGCCGGACTGCAGGCTGCCGCTCAGGAACACCTTCGGAGCGCCTGGAGCAGAAAACGCAGGTCAGATCAGCTGACAGTCTCCGCTGTGTCTTTGGTGAATTCAAATAGTATTAATGTTTAACCCTTTAGGGACTGTTAGTTATTAACCCTTTAGAGACTGTTTGTCTCATTTTAGTCTCTTTTCTTCTTCCTGTTGTGATAACTGTGTGTGT
>NW_024656311.1:0-592 GCF_008729295.1 Plectropomus leopardus
CACTGCAATTCCTTTTTTGTTAAAATTATGCCTTTGCCTTTTACCTGCATTTTGCATCATTTATTTCTAATCTATTCTGTAAATGTTGTTGAATGCTTTAAATATAAATGTGAAATAAATATATTAATAACGTCCTATTTTTTTCTTAATAACACCAATAGAAAATTAATGAGCAGAGCATGCACAGTCAATCCTCTAATCACATACCATACATCCTCTGAATGTATCCAACTACAGCATGCGCAGTCGTTCACTGAAAGCTGTTCACATGCTGCAGGTTGGATTCATCTTTTAGAAGAACTAAATGATCAACATGAGGCAGGTATAAATGGAATGAATGAATGAATATATTGTTTATCAACTGTGTTGCTCACAGAGATACGACCAAATTTCTACTTTTTGCTGACCTTAAAGTGTTTCACTGGTAATTTATTTCATGGTAAACCTACGCAGATCACAAGCCATAGTGATCAACTATTCAGCAGGTTTCCTTTTTATGTGTTATAAAAAGAGCGTGTGTATTTAGCATGCACAAGTCAGTCCTGTTAATAATCTCTCTCTCTCTCTCTCTCTCGCTCTCTCTCTCTCTCTC
>NW_024656312.1:0-506 GCF_008729295.1 Plectropomus leopardus
CCTCCCCCTCGCCCTCCTCCTCCTCCTCCTCCTCCCAGTGCATCACCATCAACAGCCAAAAACCCTCCAGAGGAACTTGGAGTCAGATATAAAACAGAGATTAGAACAACGTGGTCAGTGTCCGTGCAGAAAGGTGTCCATAAAGTTTTTCACATAGACGTTACCGTGGTGTCAGTGACGGAGCTTTGACCTGAAGGAGGACCGTCACCGTGACAACCACCGTATGCAAAATTAAAGAAAAAAGTGATGCATTCATGCTGCTGATGAAGACAGCGTGTCAAGTAAAGTGAAGTTAGTGGAGGATTAAAGGTCCCGCATTCACTTTGGTTTTGTTTTTTTTGACTCTGACAGGTGTCCCACAGGTGTCCCACAGGTGTCCCACAGGTGTCCCACAGGTAAACACTAAACCAGCCTCCTCTTCCTCAGTCTCTCACCTTTATGTCACAGAGTTAAACTTTTATTTAGTTTATTGTGTTGAGGATTTGTAGCCTTTTACTGCAGCCAAC
>NW_024656313.1:0-217 GCF_008729295.1 Plectropomus leopardus
GTGAATTTATTTTAGAATTTATTTTAACCCTCCTCTTATGTTGTGGGTCAGTTTGACCCATTTGAAGCACACGGGCACATCGGTAGAAAATCAAGATGATGTAAGTAATTAAAGAACTTAAATATGAGTACTCATTAAAACCAGGAACTGAGGAAATACTACCATAAGTGAGGAAACACCAGAGGCGGGATAAAACCTATAAATGAGAAGATAAAAA